>NC_133847.1:2528305-2683543 GCF_047830755.1 Zonotrichia albicollis
TGGGGGGGCAATTCACAGAGAAGAGGTTGGGAGTTAAGGCGCTGAAGGGGGTCAGTGCTGGCGGTGAGGAGCCAGGGAGGTTTGGGCCTTGTGGAGGTGAAGGTGAATTGGGGGTTTTCCCTGCATGAGCTCACACACCAGCCATTCCTCTGCAGCAGACCTAGGCCTCCAACATCCCCAGGCCCCTGCTTCATGCCCAGCAATTCCTCACAATAATCAGAGTTACTGGCTGCTGCTGACACAGGCCTGGAACACTCCATTACCAGGCCCACCACAGGCATGACCCTGCACAAACCTGGGAGCCACAGCACCCTGATCCCTCACCTGGTCATGCCCTGCTGCTCCTGCTGGACCTGCTCAGCCACAAACCACTGGCCAGTGTTGTCCCCACTGATGGCATCTCCTCGCCAGGCAGTGTGAGGTGGAGATGGTGCAGGGGCAGGAGGCGGCTGCAAAGCAGAAGATTAATTAAGAGGCTGTGCCACTGCCTCGCTGTGATCTCAGTAACTGAACCGTTAAAGTGATTTATTCTTTGCAGGGTAATTACATTCCCCCTCTCTCTGTTATCCATCCCCTGATCTGTGCTGCACACACACCCAGGCAGGAGCGGGCGTGTGGTCTGTGAGCCCGTGTGTCAGAGGGGAGATGGCCTGGCTGCCCCTTCTGCCTCCTGTGCCTTGGTGTTACAGCTTCTGTGGCACACAGAGACTTGCTGTTTGTGTGGATTGTGTGCTGTTTGTGTGGATTTAACACTTCCAGACCCTCACACAGCTCTGCAATCTCCCCATGAGCCACTATGGCCGGACACAGCAGCGCTGCTGCTCCACTGATTTTGACTGAGAGTCCAGCCTGGCTTTGTATTGTGTTGTCAATACCCGTTTCTGCTGCATTCTGTGCTGTCATGTTCCTTGCTGCATTTTTAAAGCCGCATTTCACATGGACAAGTTTGGCAAACACCTATGCAGAGCTCTTGTCCTAACAGTCTCAGGGTAGGCAGGAATGAGTAGGAGCCTTTAAAACCACAGAACCATACAATCATTAATATAAGAAAACATTTTTAAGATCAAGTCCAGCATCACCCCCATGCTCACCACTAAGCCATGTCACCACATTTTTTTGAACACTTCCAGGGCTGGAAACACAGCATTTTCGAGTATCTATTTAGAGTATTTTTCAGAGGAACAATCCTTTTTCCTGTGAAATCTTTCATTTATTAATAATAACCAGGCATTCAATACAGCCGTACTTTCTCTTAAAACGCTGCATCCTTTCCTCTTTAGCACCATTTCCTCAGCGCATCACTCCCCCCTTCCTGGCCCAGCTGCTTGCACAGATTTCAGCGTCACGCTTTTCCCTCGGGGCCCCGCAGCCTGGCTCTCTGCTCAGGCCTGTCCTGCTTGCGGGTGCTCCTTTCGGGCCACAAACGTTAGAGGGAGCTGGAGACCCGCAGTGCCCGGTGGATGGCTGCAGGCGGCCGAAGGCTGGCAGGAATGGCCTGCAGGCACGTCCCGAGCACCGGGGGCTCACCGGCTGTGCCATCCCACACGTATCCAGCTCCAGGAGTGCCACTGAGGGGTTTCTGCCCCGCCTGGGACGTGCAGGATCATCCAGCCCAGCCCATGGGCTGAAGTTTCTTCGACACAGCATTCTCTGCTCCAAAATCGCAGCAAATTCATCCTCACAAACTGGTGTGCTTGCCAGGGAGGACGTGCTGCTCCATCAGTTGAGAAGGGGATTCTGCACCCTTTCCTGCCCTGCCTGGGAGGTGCAGGATCACACAGGCCAGCCCATGCTGCTGGTGGAGGCTGAGTTTCTTCAACACTGCTCCAAAATCCCAGCAAATTCACCCTTGACAAACTGTGGTGTGCCTGCCAGGGAGAACGGTGCTTCTCCATCATCTGAGGAGGGGATTCCACATCCATTCCTGCCCTGCCTGGGAGGTGCACGATCATCCAACCCAGCCCATGCTGGTGGTGGAGGCTGAGTTTCTTCAACACTGCTCCAAAATCTCAGCAAATTCATCCTCACAAACTGTGGTGTGCCTGCCAGGGAGGACGGTGCTTCTCCACCATCTGAGGAGGGGATTCCACATCCATTCCTGCCCTGCCTGGGAGGTGCAGGATCATCCAGCACAGCCCATGCTGCTGGTGGAGGATGAAGTTTCTTCATCATATCATTCCCTGCTCCAAAATCCCAGCAAATTCATGCTCACAAACTGTGGTGTGCCTGCCAGGGAGGACGGTGCTTCTCCATCACCTGGGGAGGGGATTCTGCACCCATTCAATCCTGATCTTCCAGCACCACCAGCTCTGTGCCATGCTCACCATGCCAGCCCTGCCACCCTGCATCTGACACATCCTGGTTGTTCAGCCCCTGGTAGAGTAAATCAGGGTGATTTGTGTTGTGGCAGGAGCCAGAGGCTTAACTCAGCACCAGTGTAAGGAAACACAGCCGTGGATCTCGGGGATAATGGATCTGTGTGGGACACTCATGTGGGATGGGACTGACAGGTTTGCTGCATGACCCAGCACCAACCCCACGGTGATCAGGGGTGTGTTAGACCAGAGGAATAAAAAGAGGAGTGTCATACAGGAGATTTTACCATCCCAAAAATAAACCTGGGAACAAACACTCCTATAAAAGGCCCGGTGTCATTATTTCTGGGTCTGGTAGCCAACAGATTCCTTCAGAGATCAGGCACTGGGCAAAGGCAGCGCTGTTTTAGCTGGGGCATTCACAGGGTGAGCAAAAGCCTCATCCCAGCAGTAATGCTGGGCAGGGAAATCACAGCTGGGGCTCAGCTGGTGGGATGAAGGCTGACCCCATCCAGGCCTGGACATGAAGGGTCTCACAAGGCTGCAAGCAGCTGGAATGAAAACAGTGGCACCAGAGTGCTCAGAGTTGGAGAGCAGAGAATATCTGGCCTTTCTTCACCTCATGGAGGCAGAAAAAGCATGTAGAATGTGTGCTCCAAGCAAAAGGCAGGCAGATGCAGCTCTCCCCTGGCTGAGCAGCTCACCTCAGAGGAGGCATTTAGGATGTAGGAAGCTCTGAGGAAGACTGCAGGGCAAAGACAGAGACATCCAGGTGTGAGCCAGAGGAGGGCAAAGTGGGACCTGCCAATCGCTGTGCCTTAGCACAAAACCCAGATCTAAACCTCCAGCCAGGTGAGAAGGTGACTGAGGAGGCCCAGGGGCCACTCCAGCCACGGGCACAGCTCTCCTGGGCTTTGGGAAAACCTGGCCCTGCTCTGCTCCTGCTGACCACAGCTCCCATTGTCTGTGCAATTCCACCCAGAGCTGTGGCAAAGCCAGACCTGCACCCCATGGCGCTCCAAAATTCACATTCCACCATCCAAAACCACAAACAAGGCTGACCAAGGCCTTCAGACAGTGGAGGAATCAGACATGCCATGCTGTGCCAGTGCCACCCAGGCTCCTGGTGCAGAGGGAGCAGCCACAGGAAACACAGGCAGGGCCAGAGCTGGGTGCTGGGCTCTGCACATCACTCACTCCCTGAGATGACCTCAGAGGGAGAACCTGCACACACCAGTCAAAACCACACCAAAATGGCACATCCTGTCAAAAACCACCCCAGATGGATGGTTTGGGTTGCCTGGAGACATGACTCTGCAAAATGCACAGGAGTTCTTTCTGTCTCTGCCCCATCCCAGAAAACATTTTAAAAGCACAAAAAGGAAAATTAAATATTTTTTTTTTATCCAAAGCAGCTGTTTTGCATCAAAACACACTTCACACCTTCCACTCCACATTGCCCAGTGTGGGTTTGGGGTTCACTGATGGTTCAGGAGAGCAGTCTGGTCTGAGGGAATGCATGCTACTCACTCCAGAGTGCTTTTTTGGGCAGACATTGGATCAAAATGTTGGCTAATCACCCAGGTCATCATTTATCCCCAGCAGAGCTGGGCTCAGACCCAAAGTACTGAGGACACTTCATCTTTGCTGCTGCCCAGGTGCCTCAGTGCCCTGTGCTGAAGCCCGATGTGACCCCACCAGTGCTGCAGCCACTCAGATCCAGCCATGCCCTGATGGCTCTGTTAAACCCTGAAGGCAGGCAGGTGGCACAAAGCCACCACGTCACCCAAAGCCTGGCTGCCCCCTCCATCAGCCAGGGTGGAGCCACCCTGGGGCTCTCAGTGGCCCCTTCCCTGTGGGCCAGCGTGGGTGCTGCTCCTGCTGCGGGGCTTTTCTCCAAGGCAAATCCACCCCAGGGTATTTATAGCGCCCTGATCCCGGCGGAGCCTATTTTGGGCTGGTGCTCAGGCACCAGAGCAGCACAGGTTATTTTAACCCAGCGCTGGGTTATTTTCAGAGCTGCCCTTCTCTGCACGTGCTCAGGAGTGGTTTCCAACTGCCAGGCACTTTCTGGAGAAACTGGGGAAGGGGGAGAAGAGGGACCACGTGAAGGAATTTCAGAGATTTAAAGTTAAACCAACATCTGCAGCAAAGCTGCCTTTGACACACCTGTCTGGGATCCAGCTGGATCCTTTGACACACCTGTCTGCGATCCAGCTGGAATCTTGGAAGGAGGATTGTCTGCAGGACACCTCTTGGGCAAAAGGCAGGAGAGGAAAGATTTCTGAAGCACACAGCTGAGGTGAAACAACATGCAAGAGACGAAGAAGAGCCAAGAGCTGGATACTCCTAAAATGTCCAGGGTCACCAGCGGGCCCCAGAACCCAGGAGGGAGCAATGGCTTTGTTCAACAGAGGCAGGAACAGCACCGTGGGATGGGACATGGTCCTCATCCTCAGCATGGAGGGAACCCCAGCTCTGTTCTCACCACATGCCATCCTGGAACAGCCAGGGAAGGGAGACTTCCTGATCCAGATGCTGCAAAGAGCAGCTGCAGCATTTAGCAGGCAGTGAGCCTGGATTCTCAGAGCTGGGAGCAGCAGCTGGCCCATGGCAGAGCCCACAGCCCATGCCCCAAAGCTGGAGTGCCATGGATGGGGCTCTGCCAGGGCAGCAGCACCATGGCAATAACACCCAGAGGGATCCAGCTCCATTCCCCAGCATAGCAGCAGGGCTGGAGAAGTCAGGATTTAAAATTTTTATTTTAAATTCCACAAGGTCTTGCCTTGTCCATGTAAGAAAGCTCAGCAGGGCCTCTACAGCCTTTTTCCCACACCCTGACCCCCAGCCTCCAGTCCCCACTGCCTTCCCTATCCCGGCACACTTTCCTCTTGCCTCAGTGTCCCCTTTTGGCGCCTGGCCCATGGAGGGTGGGGGGGACGTGCCAGGAGTGTCACTGGGTGCAGCTGGCAGGGAGCAGAGCCCTGGCCCTGACCTCCAGCTCCCATTGGGATTGCAGGATCACACCATGCACTGGGACAAGTGAGTCAGGGCTGAGCCTCTGCCAGCCCCTATTCCCGGCCTCCCACCCCCGGGCCAGCAGCAGCCTGGGAAGAACAAGTGAGAGCTGGGAAGGGTTATGGGGAGAGGAGCCCCTGGACAGAGCAACACCCAATTCCCCAACCCCCCCATCCATCCAACACCTGCCCACCATATAGGTCTCAATGCATTTTTATTAAATTCTTACAAAACAGAATACAAAATTCTGGCATCAACAATTGTTATAAAGGAAAACTTCAATTCAGCTGTATCAGATCACCTGGTACATACAGTAAAGTGCTTCTTTTTGTGTGTTTGTTTTTTTTTTTTCTTTTTTTGTTTTTGTTTTTTTGTCTTTTTTTGTTTTTTTTATATTTTCATTTTAATTTCCCAGCCAGCCCCTGAGCAGAGGCCGCTGTTGCACAAACCAACAGTGCGATAACGTGACTCTTGTTGAACCAGCTTTGGCAGTCTTCATCAATTGTAAAGTGGAGAAAGTTTCTCCTGGTTTGATAAAAAAGAGTTAGCTTCACAGTAAACATTTCTAACCAGTTCTAAGTCGAGTTAGTTGGCTGGAGGAAGGGTGGGGGGGGAGGGGAGGAAGCAAAAACACTTAACATTTCCAGCTTAAAAAAAAAAAAAAAACAAACATTTTTGAAGTTGGTTTCCAAGATAGATGCTCTATGGGGGGGAAAGTTTGGAAAGAGGAAGGAGGAAGAGTGCTGGGGTCGCTGGTGCTGGAGCACAGGAGCATCTGTCTGGAAACCGCCCCGGGAGAGGCGCTGGCAGCGGGGAGGGGACGTCTGGCCCTGGCACCAGGGTGTCCCCAGCCATGCCCGCCCTGCCAGGGCACCTGTGGGTGCCCAGCGCTGCCACCAGCCAGGCTGGAGGTTTTCCAGTCCATCCCAGCTCCAGAGGCATTTAAAGATTCTCTACCAGTGCACAGACCTGGGGTCACCCCCAGTACCATGCCAGGGGTGCCAGGGCCACACCAAACCCCACCCGAAATGCAAAGCCGAGCCCAGGCCGAGCTCAGATCTCCCAGCACATCCTCCAAGTCCCACAAACTCCCACAGCATCTCCTGGCTGCACATCCCCGGCCAAGGACACCCACGGGACACAGGCAGGGTCACCCAGGCCTTCCCCAGAGCGTGGGGTGGATTTATATATAGAGATATAAAAGAGATCGCTCTTATGCATGAGGGAAAAGGGGAAACTCAGTTTGCCAACAAAAGCAGCACGGGGGACAGATAAATTTTGGAGATATCCCCCTGCCATCCCCTTCCCATGATTTTTTGTTTTTTAAAAAAAGCTGCAGCGTGCAGCATCAACGATAGCTTCACAATACCAGCTCAAGGCATCGCGTACTGTACATCATTCAAGTATTTCTTAATATAAGACAACAAGGAATTATCTACAACTGATAAAACAAAATAAGCTATAAAAAGTAACAACATACAATCAAGATGGATTTTTTTTCTCTCTCTGTTAAAGGAGGCCTCTCCAGGGTGTCCTGGTGCCTGCGGGGAGGGTCTCCCCTCACCACTGCCTTGCTCCTCCCCATCCAGCACAGTGGGACTGGGGACACACAGGGGAGAGGGAGATCACAAGTGTGAGGCAGTTTGGGGGTGGGATGGGGATGGAGTCACCCTCGCCAGCCCCCCTGGGGCAGCAGAAAGGCTGGGAAGGGTGAGAGAAGATGGCCCCTGCCCTAAACTCCATCAACACCCGAGATCATCATCTCCCAAGATAACACACACACCTCCCTGAAACAAAAAACAACATATATTGCATAGTATTGCTGTCAGCAGTCTTAAAATAAAAAGGAGAACTTTCTTTTCTTTTTTTTTTTCCAGAGACAGCGACTGTCTTCAGCTGAAGACCCAGGGAAGTCTGTTCCCCAGCTCAGAGCTCCAAACCCTCGCCTGTGCACACGATGGGCCAAGGCTGCTTTTGCAAAATATAAAGCTCAAAGCACTGAGTCAGAAGGGACAGGAGGAAGGTGTGAAGGGGGAACTGCCTTCCCAGCAGGATGGGGGCTGGCAGCAGGCACAGCTTGGTGGCACAACCCCAAGCAGTGCCTGTGCAGGGAGCAGGGGGTGTCAGGGGGATCTGCAGGCTGGTCTGGCCCCGAGCTCCCCAGGACAGACCCAGAAATCAGCCAAGGGCCTCGCCCCAACTCAGCATCCCGAGTCCTTCCCACCCCAAACAAACTCCAAGGAAAGGGCAACGCCGTGCATGGCTGAACACCCGTGAGCAGGGATGCACGTGCATGATCACCCACACCCTGCTGCTCTGACCCCAAACCTTCCAGCCCCACATCCCGAGCTCTCCCCAGGCTGCTCCCCCGTGCCCTGGCCTTTGGGTGCTGCCACCAGCCTGACTGCTCACCCACTGGCACCCCCGGGGCACTGGGCACCCTCTGTGCCCCCCGACCCTCCTGCCACGGCAGCCTCGGGGCCAGCCTGAAGCCATGGCAGGTCTCACTGTCCTGCAGCAGGTCCTGATGCTCTTTAAGGGGGTCCTTGCTTTCCACAGAGCACACAACTCCCAGAGAGTGTTTCTGGCTGCTCTGGCCACCCTGAACACCTCATCCCCCATGCACTCCCCAGGGGCACAGCCACCAGCCCTTCCAAAACCCAGGGTGCAACACCTGACCTGGCACAAGAGCACAGCCCTGGATGCCCATGGGGAGCTGCCAGCCGGAGCGTGGGAGGAAAGGAAGACATCTCTGTGCCCTGTAGAGAAGCACAGCTGGCAGTTTAAAACCAACAGTAATTAAAAAGGAAAGGAAAAAAAAAGGGGCAAAAAGAAAAGGGGTGAATAGCTTATTCTGGAAGCAGGATGCCGAGGAGAGAAGGTGGGTTGGGCGCTGCTCCCTTGCTGGCACCGTCTCTCCCCAGCCCGAGCTGTTCCCTGCACTGTGTCCCCCTGGAGCTGAGCTGGGGACACCCCCAAGCACAGGACAGGGGGGCTCCCCACACCTCCCAGACCCCCAGGAAGGGGTTTTTGTGGGATCTATCCCAACAAGGAGAGAAACCTGCAGCTCCGAGGGGAGGGACAAGGTTAAAACACAACTCCCGCTGTTGAAAACGCGACCGAGGGTCTTTTGTTCACAGTATGAAATGAGCTGAAATCGTCAAAGCAGCCACGGATACAAAGAGTCCTTTGGTGTCAGGGAGGGGGAAAATGTCAGAGGAGAAACCAAGAGCTGGGAAACAAAAGTCCGTGTGTCTGTCAGATGTCCTTGAGTGTGCCCTGGGTGAAGCAACCTCACACTTGATTTAATACCTTTAAAAAAAAAAAAGATCTTAAACAAACCCTCCCACCCCCAGACCTACAAGATCAGCAAAACCTTGGAAACCAGCCACAGGGACGAGTCCTGATCTTGTCACTAGCCAGAAACGGTGGGGTCAGGGAGGGAAAGGGGAAGAAAGAAAGGAGGAGAAGGGGGGACATGGGGTACAGCAGGTGTGACGGGCACCACTCAGGCTTGGTCGGCCACCAGGACCAGCGGGGCCACCAGGTGCTGCCCAGAGGCCACTGCCTTGGCCAGGCTGCTCTTCTGCCGCCGCTTGGCCAGCTTGGACTCAGAGGGAGGGGAGAGCTGCATGGCCCGTGAGGTAGCTTTGATGATGATGGGTCGTGCTTCCTCCTCCGCCTCTTCCTCCTCGTCCTCGTCATGCCGCGTCAGCTGGCGGTTGACAGCGATGGCCTCAGCAGCAAAGGAGGTGAGCTCTTTGGCACTGCTGTTCCTGCAGGGGAGGCACGGATCAGGGGGGCGTGGGGGCTGCAGGGAGGTCAGCATCAAACATCCAGGTGTCCCCTCCTCACACGCTGGCCATGCCAGACTGGTCAGACACCAAAAATCACACCCAAAGTGGCAAAGCTGCCCAGACACAGAGTCGAGGCAGAGCCCCCAAAAAGCAGAAGGAACGGACAGTAGTGCTGAGGAGTGGAGTCAGGATTCAGGGGGCTGGAACCCACACTCACCTCTGCAGGATGATGGGGGTTGGCAGGGTATTGTCCGGGGCACACTGCAACAAAATGCAGCCAGTCAGAGCCAGGGCTGTGCAGACAGGTGTTCCCCACCCCGGAGTTTGGGAGAAGAGAGTGGAGAGGGGACATCAACACTCACCCCCTGCACCCAGGGGTGCTCCAGGACCTGGGCTGCGCTGAGCCGCTTCTTGGCATCTCTCACCAGCAGCTTGGAAATGAGGTCTTTGGCTCCAAAGGAGATGTGTGCCCAGTCCTTGTCAGGAAACTCGTACTTCCCCTCCTGGATGCTCTCAAAGAGCATGTTCTGAGCAGGGGCAGAAACAACAGCGCCTCAGCCCAGAGTGCTGCAGCCAAACTGGGGGTGGGTTAGGGTGCTGCTGGGTGCCCCCCTCACCTGGCAGGTGTGGCACGCCTCACCCCGGTCCCAGCCGCAGTCAGAGCCGCAGTGGCCCACAAAGGGGGGGTACCCACTCAGCATGATGTACAGGATGACACCCAGGCTCCACAGGTCACAGCGCTTGTCATAGATTGAGGCCTCCTCGTTGAAGGCTTCCACCACCTCTGGGGCCATGTACTCGGCTGAGCCACACTGTGGGGACAGGCAGGGTGAGCCCCAGTGTGGGGACAGACAGGGCAGGGGTGAGCCCAAGTGTGGGGACAGACAGGGCAGGGGGTACTGGGAGGGTCCTGCCAGATCTCTGGGGCTGCACCTCTGAACAGAAGGTGCTCCCCAGCTTTGCTCCTGCCACATCGCCCTGCTGGGTTTCCCACCACAGAGGATGCCACAGAGCCGCCTCTCTGAGGCCACCCAACAGCAGCTGCCACCCCGAAGGAAAAAAAAAATAAAGTCTAAAGGGTGCAACCCCCACAGCGCAGCACAGCCGGACCCACAGGACACACAGCATTGTCACCACCCAACCGGCTCGGCGGGACAGCCCCAGCGCCTGGGAGCGGCCACGGGACTCGGTGGGACGAGCCCGCCGTGCCTGTTCCTGCTCCCCGGGCCGGCACGGGCGGAGCCGCCGCGCAGGATCCGGGGCGGGAGGAGTTAACCCGTGCAGGAGAGGCCGAGCCAGCGGCCCCATTCCCCTATCGCTCCAGGGACTCTGGGGCTTTCCAGCGCATGACCCGCAGCCCACACAGGCCCCGTGACCAGGGCAGAAAAGAGCTGCAGCCAGCAGATAATCGCCCCGTAACGAGAGAGGCCTCCTGACGAGGGGCCGGCCCCAGCAGCTGATGGCACCGCAGGAAAACAACCCCGCAGCCCGATCCCAGCTGAGAACGGGGAAACTCGGGACACCCCCGAACGCGGACCCGCCCCGGAGGCGGCGTTCGCGGGGGAAGGAGGGGCTGGGGTGTCCTGGCTGTTGTTCACCCCGCACGGGCTCTGCCCCTCCCGGCACGATCGCACCCCAAAACCCGGGCTGCAGGGCGATACCGCGCGGGGGCACCTGCGGCTGGCGATAAGGGCAGCGCGGCTCGGTGCGGGGGATGGCATCTGCGCGACACGGGGACACCCGGCAGCTCTCGGGCTGCCCGCCCCGCACCGCGGAGGCTCAGCCCCTCTCCCTCGCCCACGAACGCGGAGCCGCGGCCCCCAGCCCGGTGCTGCTGACCCAGTTCTCCCGGCAGGCTCGGCGAGCTCGGGCTGTTGTTGCTAAGGCTCACGGCAGCCCGGGCGCCGCGCCAGCCCCCGGCCCCCCCGCGTTATGTAACCGCATCTCGGCTGCCGCGGCGGGGGGGGACGGGGGACACGCTGCATCAGCGACAGCAGCGGCGAGCGGGGGGGTCCGTGCACAGCCCTGCTCCATCCCCTGCCCCGGGAACCCCACAGTGCGGGGGGCTCGCACGCTTACCGGGGTGAGCAGCTCCGGAGTGGAGATGGGGGAGCAGTCGCCGTTCAGTTTGATGCCACTTCCCAGGTCAAAGTCGCAGATCTTCACTGGGGAGACCTGGAGACAGAGGGGAAGGAGTGGTCGGTGACCCCCCCAGCATCCTGCAGGAACCACAGCAGCAGCCCCCGGGGACCACAGCCGTGTTTTCAGGCCACAGCTGCTCAATGCCAGCTTGTGTCATGCTTCACACCACGCTGTGCTGTGGCATATGGGGGTGTGTGTGTCCCTGGCAGGACTTGGGGTGTGTGTGTGTGTGTGTGTGTGTGTGTGTCCCTGGCAGGACCCTCCTGCACCCCCCACCTGAGGAATCACCCCCCCACCCCAGGCAGCACACCCTGCACCCACCCTGGCTGCTCCCCGCTCACCTGGTCTGGGCTCTCACACAGGATATTTTCTGGTTTCAGATCCCTGTGTGCAATCCCTGGGGGCAAAAGAGCCAATGAGGGTAAAAATCCCCCTCCTACAAGAACTGCTATAAAGTCTGGAGGTGGCACAGGGACCCCTCCCTCCCCACCCCAAATCCCTGCCTGCACCCTGGCAAAAGGCAAAATTTGCTGCTGGCCCCGAATCCCAACCAAACTGGAGGAACAGGATCTGCACCACAAAAAGCCTTGTGATGCAGCTGGGCCTGACCCTGCGTGCTGGGACGGGCACTGTCCCCTGGGCAGGAGCATGGGGGGAGGCAGCGACACCCCCGGGAGGGCCCAGCGCACCCCAGGGTGCCCTCAGTGGCACCTGGGGCGTCCCAGCTCACCTTTGTTGTGCAGGAAGTGCAGGGCGCTGGCGATATCCTGCACCACCACGCTGGCCTCCAGCTCGTTGAAGTGGCGTCTCCGGTGGATGTGGGTCAGGATGGAGCCTGTGGCCAGGTGAGAGCAGAGCTGGGGCTCGTGGGGGTCCTGCTGCCCCAGATCCCCCCACCCCGGGGCTGCACTCACCTCCCCTCATCTTCTCAAACACCAGGTAAAACCTCTCCTCCTCCTCGAAGAACTCAATCAGCTCCAGCACATTTCTGCAGGGACCATGGCATCAGTCCAGCATCCCCCCAAACACCTCCTGGGGTCCCCCCACAGCCCCATCCAGCACAGGACCCCGGCAGGGATGTGGGATGGGAAAACTGGGCTTGCAGTGATTGAAACCACACGGCCAGGGCCCCCCTGGCCGAATTCCAGGAGGGAGAGGGGCTCGCAGCGCCCGGCTCGCTCCTCCCTAATTGCTCACAGCCCCTCCTGGCCCGCCCCACACACAGCAGGGGCTCGGCTCGGCTCCAGCTCGGCCACCGAGGCCCTGCCGTCATGGCAAACCAGGAATGTCCCCGGGGATGCTCCACCGCGGCCAGCGGGGTCAGGGGGAGGGAGCGTGGGGCAGAGGGCGGCCTGGCTGCCTCCCATGGGTGTCACAAGCATCAGGTCCCAGCCCACTCCCGGTGCCCACCGTGGGGGATGCCCCCCGTACCTGTGTCCCTGGCACTGATAGAGCATCTCCACCTCCCGGAAAACCCTGCTCCGGATGTGTCCCAGGCGCTTCTCGATGATCTGGAAGGCCGAGAGGGGCAGGCTGAGCGCTGCCAGGGAGGGGCCGGGCACCGCTGCCCCTCCGGCGCGGGGACCGCGGGGCCGGGCGGGGCTCCGGCAGCAGAACAGGCTGTTCCCGGCGCCGGTGCCAAGCGGCAGAGCCGTGCCAAGCCGCTCCCTCCGGGGCCGGGGCCAGCAGAGCTCCATGTGACGCTGGAGCAGCACAGGGCCCTATGCCCCACTGGGCGCTGGCACGGCGGGGCTCGCTGCCCGTGCCAAGGGTGGCCAGGGGGACACCCCACACGGTGGGGAGGGCACATGGATGGGTGCTGTCATTGCCCTTTGGGGCACACAGAGCACTCCACCAGCACAGCCCTCCCTGCTGCCTCAGCTTCTGCTCTGGGGCACCCAAAGGCGTCCATGGAGCGATGGGGGAGGCAAAGCTCCCCCAGCATTTGGCTGCTTTTAGACACACGGCCCATCCCAGAGCCCCTGTGCCATGGCTTGGAGTCTGTGGGGTGCAGGGCCACGGGAGCACCACCCCTGACCCCAAAAGTTCACCCTAACCCTCTCCAGCACCCACATGAGAGAGACCTCCCTGGAGTGAGCAGGAGCTGACCACCCTGCCCAAGTCCCCAGACACATCCTGAGTGTTAATTTAGTCTCTGGCCTGCCCTCATTGACAGAGAGAGGAGCGTGGCTAAGGGGGGGTCACCAAGGAGCCCGAGCTGGGTGCTGGCAGAGGTCGATGTGCCACCATCACAGCCCAGCACTGCTGCATCCCTGCCCCTCTCCCTTCCCTCCAGCCCATAGAGCCGCAGTCCTGAGCCAGCACTGATGGTCCTGGGGGCTGAGAGAGCCCCAGGAGGGGAGGGCAGAATGGAAACTGAGGCCGGGCTGGGAGGAGAGCGGCCCTGCAGCCCCAGCAGGGGAGCTTTACCTTCACCGCGTACTCCTTGTTGGTGATGAGGTTCACGCAGGACTGCACTCTGGCGTGGGCCCCTTCTCCCAGCACCTCCTCCTGCAGCTGGTAAACATCTGCCAGGGGAGAGGTCACCTGAGCTGCAGCCCCACTGTGCACAGCCTGGGGACAGCAGGAGGGCCCAGCCCTGCCCCAGGGTCCCTGAGCAGCCTCGCTCACCTTCGAACCTGCCCGAGAAGCTGTCGGTGGCTCTGCAGCGCTTCTTCTTCTTGTTCCTTTTCTTGGCATCAGGGATGTCGATGGGTTGACTTGAAGGCATGTCTGTGCCAGAGCAGAGCCAGCAGTGTCAGTGTCAGCCATCCCTGTCTGCCCACAGCACCGCCAGGGCTGCCCCCAAAGCCCTCAGGCCCAGATCCCAGGGGCAGGATGGGAGGGAGCCCCTGAGGAGCAGCCGGGACTCACCGGGACGGGGCGGGCACTCGAAGTTGAAGACGGGCTCCAGGTGGTTGGACTGGTCGAACTCCAGGTCGAAAGGGTTTTGCCCCTGTGGGAGCCAAGAGCAGGAGTGAGGTGGCAGCTGCTGGATCAGGCACCACCAGCGGCCACCCTGAGCCCAGCGTGCTCCAGCTCCTGGGACACATTCTGCTCACTGCCCCACGGTGCAGGACACCAGCCCATGGTGGGTCACAGCAGAGCTCCAGGGAGAGCCAGAGGATGAGGAGGAAGGCTTTGACCGCATCTCCTGATGGGGATGGTGCTGCAGGGTCACTCCTCCAGCCAGCCCCAGGCCAGCACACGGGGGATGATGAGAGGGACCGCAGCCGCCCACACCAACCCAACCCCAGATCTCCACCCAAACCTGAACCACAGTGAGGTAGGAGGAGAGGAAGAGAAGTCACAGGGCAAGACAGGCTCCAGAGCCACCCCTGCATGTCCTCCCAGCTCCCTGCAAGGTCACAGTGGCAGGAGCCAGCTCTGTGGACATGGTGTCCACCAGGCTGCAGGACACCCCCGACCTGGCCTGGCAGGATGAGGCCTCACTCCAAACCCTCCTGCACCCCGGGATCCATGGAGGGCATGGACCAGCTCCTTCCCCCATGCTGAACCCCAGTGGCACCCGAAGGGACACGGGGACCCTCTGCCTCCTGCTGCCCTGAGCCACCCATGGGATGGGGCAGCGCTAGGGGCAAAAGGGCCCCCTCCTCCCCAGGATTATGAAATCTGTTTGGGTGGAGGTGGCAGCTCCAGCGGCGTTCCCAAACCCGCCCGGTGTCCGGGCCGGCTGCCAGCCCCAGCACGGCCAACCCCGGCCACCGGCAGAAACACCCAGAAGGCTCCTGTTTACTGCAGCCCTGGGGGGCCGGGGGTCCCCAGCGGAACGGGGGGCAGGATCACAGCAGGAGCACACCCCCCTCCCCACCAAGCACCACTCTGCATCCCCGGGACCAAAACTCTCCCGTGCTGCATTTTCCCAGCTTTCCTCCCCCTCAAAACCCGGATTTGGGGAGCTCAGCATCGCCCCGCAGCTGCTGCCCCCCGGGACGAGCCCCGGCAGGATGGGGGGCTCGGGGCCTCCGGGAGAGGCGCGGAGGGCAGGGGAAGCACGGGGGGGCACTGGGGGGGCAATAGGGGGCCGGGGGGCCCTGCCAGCTGCCGCAGCACTGCCACACAAAGGTCTGGGGGATGGGAGGCTGCGCACGGGCTCCATCAGCACAGCCGAGGTGTCCCCCCCGCCTCCATCCCCGGCCACCGCGGGGGGACACAAACCCCGGCCAGAGGCACCCGAGGGGAGCGGGGGGCACCGCCATGAGGGGCGCGTTAGGGGCACCCCCCCGCACCCCGGAGCTGGAGCGAAACCGAACAAAGAACCCCCCAAGCCACAGCCAGGGGGCGGCTCGGGAAGGGGGGAGCGAATGGAGCGGGAGCACAGGGACCCCCCGCACCCCCGAGGTGACAGCGGCAGGTGGGACCGGGGGGTGACGGGCCCGGGTTTGGGGTGCCCAGGGCATCCCGGGGCAGGGGGGATCGAGCCTCGCACGGTCCCACCGGGCCGGGCCTGGGGAGCCCCGAGATCACCCCCACATCGCAGCCGGACCGGGACGAGGGGGTGCAGCTGGGCGGGGGGAAAGTGCAGCCAAGGCAGCCACGGAGGATCCCCGCGGGAGCTGCAGCATCCCAGCGCCCACCCGAGGCACGGGGGGAGACACTGAGCCACCCCCGGGAGCACCGCGACCTCCGGCACGGGGGAACAGGGGGGTCCCCCCGCACGGTGTGGGGGCAGCACCCCCGGAGCTCCTCCGTTTGGGGGTGTCGGGAGTGGGGCAGGAAGCGGCCGGGCCCCTCCGCTCCCGGGCAGGGGATGCAGCGATGCGGGCACAGCCCGGCCCTACCGGCACCCCGGAGCCCCCCAGAGCATCCCGGTGGGGCGGGGAGCACCCCCTTACCTTGAAGGAGCGGTGGAATCCCGGGATCTCTGATTTCTTCTGCACCATCTTGCTGCGGGGGGGAGCGGGGGGCGGCGTTGCTGGGAGAAATGAGGGGGGGCGGCAAAATAAAAAAAAAAGGGGATGGGGGGGTGGGAGGCGGAGGGACGGGCAGAGCCGGAGGGGAGTCCGGGGGTGGCCGAGACCTGCGGGGAGATGAGGCGGAGCGGGGGGGTCAGGCGGTTGCGGCCCCCCCGGATCGTGCCCGGTTCCCCCCCGAGCCCCCCGGGCCGGCGCTCACCGGCGCGGCCCCGCAGAGCCGCCGCTGCTGGTGGTACCGCAGCCCGCACCGCCGCCCGCTCCGCTCCGCGCCGCTCCGCCGCCGCCGGGGGGGGACGCGCCGCCCCCGCCCCCGCCGCCTTTATAGGCACGGCCGCGGCCCCGCCCCGCCCCGCCCCCGGGCCGCCGACACCCCCCCGGCCAGCCCCGGGACGGGGACACCCCGCCGGGGACACGAGCGGCCACCCCGGGCACACAAACACCCCCGGACAGGGCCACAGAAAAGCCCGGACACCCCCAGGGATACAAACACCCCTCCCCGGGACACAAACACCCCTCCCGGGGACACACCGGGGACACAAACACCCCCGGACAGGGTCACAGAACCCCCCCGGACACCCCCGGACACACAAATACCCCTCTCCGGGACACAAACACCCCTCCCGGGGACACACCGGGCACACAAACACCCCCGGACGGGGCCACAGGAAAGCCCGGACACCCCCAGGGATACAAACACCCCTCTCCGGGACACAAACACCCCTACCGGGGACACACCGGGGACACAAACACCCCCGGCCAGGGCCACAGAACCCCCCCCGGACACCCCCGGACACACAAGCACCCCTCTCCGGGACACAAACACCCCTCCCGGGGACACATCGGGGACACAAACACCCCCGGACGGGGTCACAGAATCCCCCTAGACACCCCCGGGGACACAAACACCCCTCTCCGGGCACACACCGCGACACAATCGTCCCCCCCCCGAGGACAGACCAGTCCCCCCCACACCCGGGCACACAAACAACCCCCCCCGGGACACCCCAGAGCCCCGGGCACAGGGACAGTAACAGCTCCCCCCGGACACAACACCCCCCGTGCAGCGCCGGGGGACACAAACGCCCCCCCCCCGGACACGCAAACAGCCCCCCCCGACACCCCAATTCCTCCTGGAGACACAAAGACCCCCCCTGGGCACTCATACTGGGGAAAGAACCTCCCTAAGGGGACACCCCAAACGCCCCCCGGGACCACCCACAGCCCCCCTCGGGCACCCACCCGGGACCTCACACCCCCCCCCCGGATTCCCTCTGCGGACACCGCACCCTCCTCGGGCACCCCCCTCGCTGCACCGGGGCACGCTCTGTGCTGCTGCGGGCACCGGGACCGCCCCCCCCGGTACCCTGCTGTGCTGTGGGGAGGCTGGGGACACTCCTCGGAAGGGTCCCTGCACCCCCATGCCTGGCACCCCCTGTGCTGCACCCCTTTGCCACCCCCCTGTGCTGAGCCCAGTCAAAGGGACACCCCCCTGTCACCCCCCTGTGCTGCCCCCAGACACAGGGAGACCCCCCTGTCACCCCTATGTACTGCACTAAGGCACAGGGACACCCCCCAGTCCCCCCCGTGCTGTCCCTAGGCACAGGGACACCCCCCAGTGCCCCCCAAATTGCACCCACTGAGGGTGCAGGGGTGGGGGAGGGCACCCCCGCATCCCTCAGACCCCCCTGCACTATTTTAGGGGACAATCTCCCCCCCAGGCACCCCGATTCCCCCCTCCCCCTTCAGACAAGGGACACCTCTTGGGGACCCCCTGCACCGGGACAAGGACACTCCGACACTTCGGGACGCTGGTGGCAGCACAAGGGGATCCCCTGTGCCCCCCCAGCCCACTCAGGTCACGAGTGGGGCAGAGCTCAGCCCGGCCTGCACCGGCGGGGGGGGGGGCAGAGCAGGGGTCACGTCCCTCTGTCCCCGCGGGCCACCAGGGGCTGTGGGGAGGAGGGTCGGGAGCAGGACCCCCCTCCCCACGGGTTCGGTGACGCGGTGGGAGCCGCTCCCCACGCGTGTGTGCGACAGTCCCGTCCTGTCGTGTCCCCCCCGCGCCGTGTGACGCCAGCGGGGGCTCGGAGCAGACGCGCTCGGTGCGCGCAGCGGCTGCGCCGGGGCCGATGGCTGCGGCACCGCGGTGACTTCACCGCCCGCCCCGCGCATTGGCTGCGCCCGCCGCCGCCACGGCACCCCGGACCCCCCCGGCACCGACACCGGCACCCCGGACCCCCCCGGCACCGACATCGGCACCTCCAGACCTCCCTGTCACCCACACCGGCACGCCCGGACCCCCCCTGTCACCGCCATGGCACCCCTAGACCCTCCCTCAGCCATCGGCACCCCCGGACCCCCCGACACCGACACCGGCACCCCCAGACCCCCTTGTCACAACCATCGGCACCCCTGGACCCTCCCTCAGCCACCGGCACCCCCGAACCCCCCCTCGCCGATATCGGCCCCCCTGGACGCCCCGCACTGCCGCGGCACTCTCAGGCCCCCCTCAGCCATCGGCACCCGTGGAGCCCCCTCACGGCCAACGCTGCCCTCAGACCCCCCACACTGCTATCAACACCCCTGGACCCTTCCCCTCTCCACCGGCACCCCCAGACCCCCCCTCAGCCATCGGCACCGGCCCTCCCTCCCCAGCACCGCAGCCCCCGGCCCCGCTCTGCCACCCACCCTCCTCTCCCCCGCTCCTGGGGGTGTTTGGGGGATGTGTTCGCCCCAAATCCCGGTGCCAGCCCGGTGTGGGGTCACCAGGGTGGGCTCCTGGCCACTCCCCCCCCAAACCTGCCACATTCCTGCTTTTCCAGGCCCTCATGGCTCCTCCTGCTCCCTCACACCGGCCTGGCCCTGGCCGGGCCTTTGTTTGT
Source organism: Zonotrichia albicollis (assembly GCF_047830755.1). Lineage (NCBI taxonomy): Eukaryota > Metazoa > Chordata > Aves > Passeriformes > Passerellidae > Zonotrichia > Zonotrichia albicollis. Next base: position 2,547,397 of record NC_133847.1, read on the forward strand.
TGGTGCTGCTCATGAGGGCTCCCCACTTAATCCGGACTGGTGAGGGGGTGAGTGGTGGTGCCCCCACTGCTGGGGGGTCCGCAGGGGGACAGGGATGGTCCCTTCCCCTGCTGGGGCTCCTGAGGAGCCACGAATCCCCAAATCGTGCCTGCCACCACATAGGTCATGGAGCCGGGAGTGATGGGGCAGCACAGCCGGGCCCACAGCCCTGGGGCCACCAGGGGTGCCTGGTGTGGGGAGACAGCCAGGGATGGGCTGGGGGGACACCGAGGGCTGGGCTGGGGGCTCACCCAGAGCTAGGCTGGGCTGGGGGGGACACCCAGGGCTGGGGGGATTGCCCAGGGCTGGTCTGGGCTGGGGGGACACCCAGGGCTGGGCTGGGGGCTCACCCGGCCCATGGGTGCCCCTGGGGTGTGTAAGCTGGGGCAGCGGCAGCGTGTTCACCGTGTGTGCCACGTGTGCCATGTGCTGGCTGCATGTCACGTTACCTGTGTGTCCCCTGCGTGTCCCCGCATGTCACCGTGCCCTCTGTGCACGCCTTGTTTGTGCTCAGTGCCCACTCCTGCTCCCCGTGTGGGCCTGGTGTGACCTTGGCGTGTTTGTCACCCCTGTGCTGGTCACACGCGCTCAGTGCACACTCAAGGGGAGGTTTCCAGCTCCGTGTGGCAACAGGAACACGGGGACAGGCTCCTCTTCCCAAGGCTCCTCTTTCCGATTTTCCCCTGGAATTGGCTGCCAGGGAATGTGCACAAACCCACACACGTGTGTGCAAGGCCAGAACATGGCCCAGGGGTGTTTGCATGAGCACACACACACCTACATGTGTCCATGTGTTGTTTTGTGCCTGCACACGTGTCCATCCCAGTGTGCCACCCGTATTTCCCCCACGGGACCAGGGCTCCCCCTCTCCTGCTGGGCACAGGGCGCAGCCAAAATCCCCAAAATCTCCCCTGTGAGGCCCAGCCTGGCCCCCAGATCCCTGCACTGGTGGCTCCTGTGCCCGTGGACAGTGGGAAGGGCCAGCACTGGCAGCTCACAGAGCACAGCTCAGGCCTTCCTCATGTTTTTTTTCAGGGAAACACAATTTTCGATACATCTGAGCCCCCTCTCTGCTCCTGATCACATCCAGTGTCCCAGGGGTGCCAACAGCAGCGAATTCCCCACGTCCCATTTCTGCCCTGGATGCACTCATGGTGAGACCCGACTGTGTCCCCACGGTGCCACCTGTCCCCACACCAGGACCCCAATCTCGTGGGGTCTCCAGGAGCTGTTGGAGCCCCACACTCCAAGACCGGCCGAGGGAAAACAGGAAAGTGAGCGGGGCTGTGCCGGAAGGCGGCTATTGTTGGCCAGGGAGCGGAGGGAGCGGCGGGGGCCGGAGGCATCGCGGCCACCCTGTCACCCCTGTGCCCTGAGCCGCTCAGGGGTGGCTGCCCACGCCCCTGGATGTGCCCCAGTGTGGGCAGGCGCTGCTCGGGGCTGTGCAGGGCTTCCCCTCCCACCCCACTGCTCTGCCTTGGAAGGGAAAATAAATAAACCACTTTCTTTTTTTTTTTTTTTTTTTTTTTTCCCCTTGCATTACTTCCCCAGCCCAAGGAGGGCCCAGCTTCCCGGCGCTGGAAGCAGGAGGATTTGGAACCCTGGCTCTGTGTCAAATGAAAAAATCCTGCAAAAAAACCTGGAATTTCCTGCTGGGCAGAAATCGGAGGTTTGACGCTCCTGGAGCTGGGGTGGGACAGGAGGGATGGGAGGGGCATGGGGACAGGAGGGACACAGGGGACACCCCTGCCTCCATGCCCAGGGCACACACGGGCTCACGGCCGAGCTGGTTCCTGTGCTGGTGGATCCTCCATTTCCCCCTCACCTTGAAGCCACTGGGAAGTTTTGGCAGCTCCTGCCAGGCCTTCAGTGCACCCCAATTCCCCCCCTGGCACCGTGGGGCTCTCCCAGGGACACGGCCCTGGTCCCTCAGTCCCCATCTGCTGCAGGGACAGGGCTGGGGTGAGCCCTGCTTGGCTTTACCCCCTCATTTCAGGGCTGCCCCCTGCCCAGGAGCCCCCAGCACTGCCCAGAGTGTCCCAGGGACAGCAGGGGGACAGGCAGAGTCAGAGGGGTCACAAGGAGGGGATGGTGGAGTCGTTCCTCAGTTTCCTCAGGGACAGCAGGGGGACAGGCAGAGTCAGAGGGGTCACAAGGAGGGGATGGTGGAGTCGTTCCTCAGTTTCCCCAGCTGGAAGAGGTGCCATGAGGGGAGAGAGTAGCTGGAAGCCAGCATGGAAGCTGCAGGGAAGTGTGTCCTGAGGGAGGGCACAAACACACCCTGGTTTCACCCCCACAAAGTCCTTCAAGGGAGGTGCCAGCTCAGTGGGGAGCATCCTCCCTCTCCATCACCCAGTTCCTGACACCCCACACCAGCCAAAACCCAGGGACAAGGACATGGAGAGGGTGGGGTTGGGATGGGGCTTGGCCCTGGGATCTGCTGGAAAGATGGAGCAAATCCTCCAGGAGGGAAATCTCTGCAGCCCCCAAAACAAGGGGGAGGAGCTGCAGGAGCTTTTGGGGCTGGTGGGAGAAGGGCAGGGACAGGACTCATGCTGTGCCACAATGGGAGTCCTGTCTTAGCACAGAGCAGCAAGTGGGAAAAGCATTTCCAGGAGGACTTCAAACACCCCAGGCTCTTTTCACCCTCCTCCACCCTCCCAATTCCCTGGAAAGGGGGAAATGTGCAGCAGCAGCCCTGACCCCTGCAGCTGTGTCACTCTGGGGAAGCCCACGGATGTGGCAAGAAGAGGTGCAGGCTGGCACGTTGCACATTTTCTTAGAAAGAGCAGAAAAACTCCCAAACCATCAAAAAATTCCCCCTGCTCCCTTGGAAAGGGCACTGAAACCACAGCAGGGCCTGTACACCCTGTCAGTGCTGGCAGCCTCTGGGGTTAGCAGGGATTTGTTCACCAGGACCAAAAATGATCCTGGGGCCCCTTCTCCTGGTGAGGAGGGAGCTGCCATCCCCGTGGGGCCGGGCAGCAGGTGCCCTGGGTATCAGTGTCACCAGGGGATGGGACATGTCCTCCCTGCTCCAGCATTTTCCCAGAAGCATTCCAGGTCCTGCCCATGTTCCTGGAGCTGCTGGCTCCCGGCCTGGCCTGTGCCATACAAGGCAGAGGGAGCACGTGCCATGCTGGTGACTGTTCCCTTGTCCCAGCAACGGCTGTCACCTCCTCCATGGAGCCCAAAACTGGAGCTGAGCAAACCCAGGGCACAGATCAGGCCTGGGGGGCTGCCAGGGACCCTGGGGAATGTGGCTGCAGAGGCATCAGCTGTCCAGGGAACACAGAACAAACAAAAAGCACATTTCAGAGCTTGGAAAGTGTCCACTGCCCGTGCAGGGATGAGGGACAGAGGCACTGCCAGGGTGTGGGGGGCTGAGTGTGACAGCAGAGCTGTGCAGGGACATGGCCTGTGCCCTCTGTGCCCCTGTTTCCTCAACTCAAAAGGTGCATCCCCAGCACCTCCTGGGGATGGGAACACAGTCCATGGCCCCTCTGGAGGGGTCCCCCTGCTGTCTCTGGGACAGTGCCCAGGGCTGGAGGGGCAGGGCAGGACAGAGCAAGGACATCCTTCTGTCACAGCACAGCCCAGCAATGCTGCCCAGGGAGGTGGTGGCAGGTGGGGACACCCCTGAACTCACCCAGCAGGACATGGCTCTGGCACAGACCCCACAGGGGCCATAGGAGACCCCCAGCCCCTGCTCACCCTTGGCTGCTTCCCAAGGGTCCCTGCAAAGGCTGCCCCCCACTCTAAGCAAACCCCAATGGGACTTGTGATGGATGTGCTCAACCCTTCCACCAGCCCAGCAATGGTCTGGTCTGGGATCCAGAGGGGAAAAGGGCAGAGCCAGGCCAAGAAGTCCAGGAAACCCTCGGAGGAGCAGAGTGCCCCAGGGAGCACCAGTGCTGGTGAGCTCAGAACCCTGTGTGGGATTGACACAGGGAGAGCAGGTGGCTTTCCCAAGACTTATTTATCAAGGAAAAATGAAAGTTGTGGGTACAAGGAGCCCCCTGCACTTCTCCCTCTGAGCCAGCTTCACCCCATCCCCTGCCAGCAAGGCAGCAGTGGGTGCTGTGAGCTGTCCCTGCCTGGCAGTGTGACTGTGCCGTGGAGCAGGGACACCTCCTGAGCTGTGCCCCAAGGAACAGAGACCTTTCCACCAACAACACATCTTTGGATGAGCCCAGTGTGAGTTCCCCCTAATCTGCAGCTGCACTGCACATCTGTGATCTCCCCTGCAGGTGGGACACGTCTCAGGGTTTGGGATGAGAATGAGACCCTTACTTGGAACAGCTCCCAGGTGAGCTCCTGACAACACCCTGAATTAACACCAATGAAATCCATGGATTTAATTCCTTCAAACGTGAACCACTGGCCAAATCTGAGACTAAGACTGGACCTGGGCTTTACCTAAGGTCCATCAGGAGTTTAGAAAGCAGGGGGTCTTGTCTGAACCTTGCACTCAACAGAAGGGTCTCTCTTACTCTTTTACATCCTCAGTCTCAGGGTAAATCATTCCAGCTCAGTTCCAACTGGATTTTCCTCAGTCTTTTACATCCATGTAGGAAGTACCAGAGGGAACCTCATCATTGTACCCTGTTAAATCACACTTTCATAGATTCATATTAAAATCTAACAGTGTTGACAGTCACTCTTTGAGTGACCCTAAATCACTCATCTGTGACAAAGTGATGTTGTTGGCAGGATCCTAAATCCAGATTCATGGCAGAACTGAGGCCCTGAAGCTCCTGAGGGTTCAGGAGATGAAGATGCCCAGCAGGGGAGGATCAGAACGAGCCATGGCTTCCTGGGAGCAGCAGGAGACCCCGCTCTGAGGCACAGGAAAGGAGCATTTCCCTGGGAACAGACGGCAGCCACAGCCCCCTCCGTGCTGCCAGCCCGTGCCCGCTCCAGCTCCAGGGCAGATGCCATCTGTGCTTTTTGGGAAGGGATCAGCCCTGCAGAGGGGAGGCTGCTGGAGCCCTGGGCACTGTACCTGCTCAGCCCAGGCCCTCAAGTGCAGATCTGCAAAGCTGTTCTGTGGGCTCAGCAGAGCCTTTGTGACGCCTCTGCACCCAACCTGTGCCAGGGGGATGAGCAGTGAAAGCACCCAGAGGTCCTGCTCAAGGCTAAACCCCCTGGCCAGGCTGGGCTCAGCTTGGGGGGCTCAGCTTGGGGGGCTCAGGCCTGGGTGCTCAGCTTGTGGTGCTCAGCACTGGGCCCACAGTTCGGGGTGCTCAGCCTGGAGAGCTCAGCCCTGGGAACTCAGCCCTGGGGGCTCAGTTTGGGGGGCTCAGTTTGGATGGGCTCAGCACTGGGGCTGCAGTTTGGGGTGCTCAGCCCTGGGGGCTCACAGCTGCCTGCTCCCTGCAGCACTGCAGCTGCAGCTCAGTAAACACGAGATGAAAGCCTGGGGAGATGAAAGTGGGGCTGGGGCTGCCGAGGCAGAGGCAGAGCAAGGCTGAGCTGTGGCTCCACAGACCTGTCTGGGCAACATCCTGCACTGCCGGGCGTGGGGCTGGGCTCAGCCACCTCCAGCCCTGCCACATCTTCTACAAAGGTGCTTTTCCTCCTCCTCCTCCCTTGGATGAGCTGGTCTGGCATGGGAGGGTCTTTCCCCAAAAAGAAAGGGGGGCTGAGGAAGGCAGGTGCCCACAGCCCTGAGGGTCACAGGTGTCACACATCCCCAGACAGCACCCACAGCACTCCATGGGGTGTCAAAGGGGAAGCTGAGGAACAGCAGCAGGAGCTGCCCTGGCTCCGAGGGCTGACCCAGCAGCTCTCACCACCCACCTGCAGCCCCACCACAGCTCAGCACTTGGGGCCTTGCAGGTGTCCTGGTTTCAGCTGGGACAGAGCCAGTTCTCTCCCAGGAGCTGGTACAGGGCCGTGTTTGGGATCTGGGATGAGAATAATGCTGATAACACACCGATGTTTTGGTGTTGCTCAGCAGTGCTTACCCTAAGCCAAGGACTTTGTGTGTCCCGTGCTCTGCCAGCAAGGAGGGGCACAACAACTGGGGGAAGCAGGGCTGGGACAGCTGACCCAGGCTGGCCAAAGAGATATTCCACACCAAGGAACAGCATGTTCTCCAGCTGAGCTGCACCCACAAAACACTGGGAGAGGGCTGGAGGGTGGTCCCAGCACCTCACTGGGCAGGGGAACAGGCAAGAGCCAGTGCTGCAGGCAGGGAACAGGAGGAGCTGCAGCTGGGGAGCCCCTCACTCCCCTCCTGGCCAGGAAAACCCCCAAATGCAGCGTTTTTCCCAATTTAGCCCACCAGCCTCAAGGACTGCACCCCTGGCTCCTCCCCATGGTAGAGGAGCCTCTTGGCAAGTTGGTGAGCTGGAATTCCCCTCCCCTGCCCACTTCCACCTGAGTTCCAGAGCTGGGAGAACAGCTCAGCCCTGGGGTACAGAGACACCGCAGACACAAATCAGGACAAGCCCTGGGTCAGGCCCCATGGCCTTGGGACCCAGCACAGGGCTTGGAGCAGCCTGGACCTGGCACAGGGAGAGCAGGAGGAGCCCAAGCAACCCCCAGGAGCTGTGCCAGGAGCACACACCCACGGGCTCCCAGCTCCCTGCACAGTCCCCAAGGAGCCCAAACACCCAGGGTTTGTTTTGCTGATGGGAAGGTTCTGACGAAGGTGCAGTCACGAGACGCTCGGCGGCGGCGTGTGCTGTGTAAATACAACATAATTTATTGGTTCCATTGCAGAGCACGAGTGGTATTTGTACGAGTGTCCTAACGGCAGGATGAGAAATGAGAGAGTCACATATGTACAGAGATTCCAGGGAATGCTTTGTAAGGAAGAAGTGGTTGGTTAGTGGTGCAGTTTGGTCACTTACTGGTCCCCAATCCTAGGTAGACCCACTACCTACCAGGGGCACTGCCAAGCTCTCCTCGTGCAAGCAGCGGGTGAGGCTGGAGGGCTCTGGCTGCAGAGCAGAGATTTTGGTCCCAGATGTGCACAGCTGGATGGGATGGTGATGCTGATGAAGGGGAGAAGGCTCCATACCCCAGCAGGGAGCAGGATGGTCCCGGCAGGGTCAGCGTACCACGAGGGACAGGGAGGGAGGGAGGGGATGGAGGAGAATTCCTGGTGCCTGTGCCAGCACCTCCCCTCTGGTGGCTCCCACGAGGAGCTGCCAGCGTGGATCTGTGTCCCCATGGGGACAGTGCAGAGCCACAGCTGGGCTGTGTGTGCAGAGCTCAGCTCAGGGCTGGGCTGACACACGAGGGCACATTTCCAGTCCAACAGCAGCAGCCCCAGCTGTGGCAGCCATGGGATGAAGCCCAGTCCCAGCTCACTCAGAGGGAGCACAGGAGAGCCAGGCCTTGGGGACAGGTGGGCACAGAGCAGCTCTGCCCCAATCCCAGACTCACAGCCAGTGGAAGAGGTGCTGGGGATCCACACCTGGGGGATCCATGCACACCAGTCCTGTTCCCTGCCTCCAGGGGTGGGAAATGCGGATCCCAAGGGAGGCACTGCTTCCATGGCAGCAGCAGCCCCACGGCACAGCTCTGTGTGCAGTGTCTGGCTCAGCTCACTCAGGGCACACAGAGGAGGCAGCTCAGGCAGCTCTTCCCCACTCTGAGAGCCAACATTCCCATCAAGTGGCCCACAAAATATTTTCTTTCTTTTTTATAGAAATTACTATAAAAAATTAGTTAATCTAGAGCATCTTTAAAAAAATATTCCTGCAGTATCACAGTTTTACATTGAAACTCATTAAAAATATATAATTTCTTCAACAAAACGTCTCTGTTCTCCCCTTGAATCACCTCTCCAGTCTGGGGCTGGGGCTGGGAGCCCTCGAGGAGGTGCCGAGGAGGGAGCAGGAGGGTCTGAGCTCAGTGGCACATCCTGGAGGTCATTTCCTTCTGGCAAAGGGACAGAGAACACAAGGGACTGTGAAGGAGGATGCAGGCTCCCAGGTGAGGGTGCAGATAAACCCCGTGTTTAGCTGTCAGCATCACTCCCAGCACGGGGTGACCCTGCTGCCCAGTTTGGACAGGGCTGTGTCCCCCCCACCATTCCCAGCACATCCCAGTCCCATCCTGACTCCCAGGTTCCTGACACTTACACTGCAAGGCCTGAATTTGGGCAACCAGCTTTAGAAGGGAATCATGGAATCCTTCAGGGTTGGAAAGACTCCCAAGACCATCAAGTCCAACCATTACCCCACCACTGCTGTGTCACCACTAAACCATGTCCCCAAGTGTCACAGCCACATGTTTTTTCTAGAGATGATGACTCCAACACTGCCCTGGGCAGACCATTCCAATGCCTGTCCCACCCCTTCAGTGAAGAAATTTTCCTTTAACCCCAATGTAAACTTCCACTGGCACAGCTTGAGACAATTTCCTCCTGTCTTGTCACTGGGACAAGACTGAGCCCCCCAGCTGTCCCCTCCTGTGGCTGTGCAGAGCCACAAGGTCCCCCCTGAGCCTCCTTTGCTCCAGGCTGAGCCATCCCCAGCTCCCTCAGTTGCTCCAGACCCTTCCCCAGCTCTGTTCTTACCTCTGGACATGCTCCAGCCCCTCAATGTCTTTGCTGGAGTGAGGGGCCCAAAACTGACCCCAGGATTTGGGGTGGGGCCTCCTGAGAAGGTTCCAGAGCCCTCTGTGACTCCCCCAGCCCTGTGCTGGCCACAGACCCTGAGACCCCCCCAGACACTCACCAGGGGCTCCAGCTCCTTGGTGTCTATGAGATTGAACTCTTTCACAAAGTAGTAAAAGTGCTTGTAGCAGGTGTTCACGTGGGCCTCGGAGCCCATCTGGGTGATCCTGTCGAAGTGGTGGATGTAGACGTGGACAAACACCCGGAAAAGCCTGGACAGAATCTTCTTCACCACTGGCAGGAAGTTCTTGGGGAAGGGAGTACCTTGGGAGGGGAAGAGTGGCCATGAAAAACCTTCAGTCAAGTTAAAGCTGGTTGCTGAGGGCTAAAAGAAATTGGTAAAATAGATTGATGGAAATTGGTATAATGGAAATTGGTATAATAATAAATTGGTAAAATGGACAGATTGAGGCAAAAGTTCTGTCCCTGGTAATTTCCAGCTCTTGACTCCTTTTTCCCTTCCTTTGGGAAGGGAAACACATTTTTCAAAGCAGAGATTTTTTAAGTGACAGAGTGATGCACTGTGTGACTGAAAGCAGAGCCCACATTCCCAGCAGTTGTTTCAGTCAGACAAGAGTTTCTTCTACTCCTGCTTGATGTATTTATATAAACAGTGCAAAACATCAGATACAACCAAGCAACTTCCCAAAGGAAAGGGCTGTTAAGTCCCCACAGTTATCCCTTGTTTTGGTACATCTTTAGCTCTTTGGTTAAAAATTAAAGCTGTTTAGGTCCTCTTTGAAGGCTCCAGGACTGTTTGGCTGCAGAGCAGTCTGGCCATGCAGCCTCCATGGGATACAGGGTGTAAAGTTCACACTGTTTCTGGAGGAACAAGGAGTTCAACCCTTTCCTTGCTCTGCCACAGCTGCAGCATTTCAGTCAGCATTGAGGGACCTGGTTAAAGCTGAGCTGAAGACAGAAACAACTCAAAAACCCCAAACCACAACCCTCGTGCTGTCGGCAGCTCGTCCTGCAGCCAGAACAGAACCAACACCCCCAGTGAGGTCCCCAGAGAGCTGCAGCAGAGCCTGTGCAGCGTGAGAAGAATGGCTGGGGAGGGTTTGGTGCTGCAGATAGCTCAAAACTGGCTGTTTATGGCCCCCTCCCCTCTCTGCCCACTCCACACCAGGTTTAAGCAGCATTTTGGCACAGTGGAGGATCCCTGTGGATGCTCAAGTGGCAGATGTGCCCCAAATAGGGACCAACTGCATCCCATCAGAGCTCCAAAGGGAAAAACACCAGGGCAGGAGGGAGGGAGGGAGCTCTGCTGCACCTCATCTCCTCCATCCCAGGAGATGGAGGCTCTGCACAGGCTCAGTTGTATTTACCTGATAACTTAGAGACTAAATTCTTCCATCTTCATCACAAAACAAAACCCAACAATCTCTGTCCCAAAGCTGCCTTTGGATATGGAGACTGAGGTGTCTTAGGCCAAATTCCTGGCAGTAGATGAAACGTGGCCCTTCCCTCCAGGCCTGTGCCAGCATCCCACCCCTCAGCAGGGGCAGAGGCAGCCAGTGTGGCCTCTAATAACAGAGGGGGTGATTATGGCAGGTGACACAGAGCTGTGCCTCAGAGCTGGGCTGGCCAGCAGCTCCCTGAGAGCATCCTGCATCCAGCACGAGCCACTCAGAGACTGACTGAGTGCTCCAAGGGCAGCCTCCTGTTTCACTGGAAGCAATGAGGTATGGACACTCGAGGTATCTGTGATCCCAGTGAGATCTGGGTATTCCAGCAGTGCAGAAGAGCTGGGAAGAGCTCACTGCACAGAAACAGCTCAGCTGTGCTGCAGCATCTCCTGGAACAGCAACAGCAGCTCCACAAGAAGGCTGCACACCCCTCCCTCCCTCCAGCCCCAGCTGGGACCCCAACTCACCGACATTGGTGGGGAAGATGTCCTCGTTGTTGATCTGCACCTCGATCCAGTCCATGAGCAGGTTCATGTACTGGGGCGCCGACAGGGCCGTGGGTTTGCGGTACTTGTGCTCGTCCTGCCACCTGTACTCGTACTTGGGCCCCCCGGACATGACGGGGCAGGACTGCTCCGTGCAATAGTCACTGATGGTGCCGTAGATGAGGTTGATGCGGTTGAAGAAGTCCACGACGTGCACGGCCACCCAGTCGTTCTGCTCCTCGCCCGGCGGCAGCTGCACGGCCACCTTCAAGTCCAGGCCGGCGTTGAGCGAGGCCTGGGCCTTCTTGTGCAGCTCGAAGCGCTGAGTGCCCGGCTCGAACTTGCGCTTGGGCCGGAAGGTTTTGTCCTTGTTGAACACTTGCTTCAGAGCGTGCGACATTTTCCTCCTCTGGCGTGGCCTGCAGGCCCGCAGCGGTGACGGCCTCTGATCTTCACAGGAACCTCCCTCTGCTCATCTGGTCCTGATCTGCAACACAGCACAGAAGGGCAGCGATTAGGAGCAGCTTTCTCAACAGGAAACCTCGTGTAAATCCCATAGGAAGAGATCTGGGATGCCATCTGGGCCCTCGCCCCACATCTGAGAAGGGGGGGAGCCCACGGCAGCTTCCCTTCCCTTCCCTTCCCTTCCCTTCCCTTCCCTTCCCTTCCCTTCCCTTCCCTTCCCTTCCCTTCCCTTCCCTTCCCTTCCCTTCCCTTCCCTTCCCTTCCCTTCCCTTCCCTTCCCTTCCCTTCCCTTCCCTTCCCTTCCCTTCCCTTCCCTAGCTGGAGGGGAGGCCTGGGCTGGACAGTGTCACTCCTGAGCTGCTCCATGTGGGAATGAGGGAACAGCCCCACAGCCATGGGAAGGGGCTGCCACCCACCCTGACAGCGCCACATCTGCACCCCAAGGCTCAGGAACGCCCCCACCTGCTTGGCTCCATGCACTGACAAAGGGTGAAACCAGCTGGGTTTCACCCAGATCCCATTTTCACCTCTGCATCCCCCTTTGGGAACAAGGCCAGGCCAGGTCATGCCAGCCCACGAGACAGCTCAGAGCTGCTGCCAGACAGCCCCCACCACGCCACTGAAAGTGAGAGACAGGAACCAAGGGGTGGAGGGCAAAGAGAAGAAGAAGTCACAGCTCAGGCACCCGGAAAGCAAATATCCTGAAATAACACCAGCCCTGAGAGCAGCCACAGCCTCTTCTGCAGGTGCACACAGACCATAAACATATTGCCCACTTCAGTTTAGCTGCGTTTACAAGTTGAAAACTGGAAGATGAGGGGAAGCTCATCTTCCTGTTCCAGACTGTAGAAAATCAGCTCCAAGGGTGAGACACAAGTTGAGATCTGAAGGGATGCTGACAAGAAACACAGCTCTGTTTATCTGTAGCTAATTATACCTCCTTTGTTCCCACATCCAGCCCCTCACAGAATTTGTGCCAGGCTGCTCTTTGATGAAAGCTTATGGCAGAAAGCTTTGTGTACCAAAAATATTATTTTACATGTGCTGGACAGAGAAATGAATAAAGTAATAGAAATTAAGCTGATGCTTTAAATAGCATAAATAAGTTTCCATAATTTCATAAGCAAGCAAGCAAAAAAAAAAACCCTTTCCCCAAACAGAATCTACGTAGATTTACATGAGGCCTCAGATTGACATGAGTGTTGCTCCAATAGGTAAACAGTGTCCTCAAATGCTGGCAAGCACATCCCAAACTCAAGGTCATGACTACCATGGCTGCAATCGAGCCCGTCTCCAACAGATGCTGCAGTGCTAATCAGCAGTTCTTCTCTGAAGAAAGATTAAAAAGCTTTAAAGCCAAGGCCTCTTGTTTCCTTCTTTAATTACAGTGAGGAAGAAACCCCAAACCACTCCAGTTCACCTCACTAAGAACAGGCTCAATATTTCCTGCGGGAACGGGCTCAGTAACCTCTTCCATGCAGGAGCTGAGAGATCCAAACCCCAAACATGGGCTGTGATGTGTTGGGAGAAACCCTAAAAGCAATTTAATGTGGGCTGAGAGGTGAATCCAGAGCAGATATGTCATCATGGAATGGTTTAGATTGGAAGGAACCTTAAAGACATCTAGCTGCCATGGGCAGGGACCTTTGGTGTGCAGGGACACCTTTGGTGGGCAGGGACACCTTTGGTGGGCAGGGACACCTCTGGTGTGCAGGGACACCTCTGGTGTGCAGGGACACCTCTGGTGTGCAGGGACACCTTTGGTGTGCAGGGACACCTTTGGTGTGCAGGGACACCTCTGGTGTGCAGGGACACCCTCCACTAGACCAGGTTGCTCCAAGCCCCATCCAGCCTGGCCTCCTGCTGCCCAAACAGCTGCTGTGACCCCGTGAGCCACCTCAGGGGAGGCAAACCCAGCACAGCCCCCTGGCAGATGTGTCCTTTGGAGCGTGATCCAGCCCCAGACGTGGCAGAGGAAGCAGTGAAGGGTGTGGGGAGACAGCTGAGCAGGGCTGGTTGGCAGGAGCTGTGTCACAGCCTGGCCACATCCTGTGCCAGAGCAGGAAGCTCCAGGGACTGCGCCCACCCCGGAACCGAGGCAGGGCCCCCACAGAAGCAGCAATGTGGGCAGCAGGTGCTGAGGCTGCTGCTGCTTCCAGCAGAAAGTCCAGGGAAGCTCCTGTGATGAGTTCCCTGTGCTGGAGATGGAGGAAAACACATCCTCTCACACAAGAAACCACAAAGCAGCAGCAGCAGCAGCCTCCATGTGGCTCCCTGGAGCACCCCCAGCAGTGATTCCATCCCTGCTTCTTTTCTGGAGGATCTGCACTGCAGGGCTGCCATGGATGTGGATGTAAAACCTAAGGGTGAAAACAAACATCCCCTGGCTTTGGCAACACACATCAAGAAACAAACACCAACCATTTTCCTCATCTGAGCGAGATGGAGAGACTTCACAGAATCCCAGAATATCCTGAGTGGGAAGGGACCCACAGGGATGATCAGTGCCACCCTGTCCCTGCCCAGCCACCCCAACACCCCACCCTGAGCACCCCTGGGAGCTCCTGCAGCTCTGGCAGCCTTGGCACCATTCCCTGGGCAGCCTGGGCAGTGCCCAGCAGCCTCGGGGGGCAGAACCTTGCCCTGAGCTCCATGCCAAGGCCTGGCACAGCTGCAGCCCTTGCTGGGCTCCTGTCCCTGTGCCAGAGCAGAGCTCAGCCCCTGCCCCTGTGCCTGCCCTGGGGAGGAGCTGCAGCCCCCGAGGAGCCTCCCCTCAGTCTCCTGGGCTGCAGCTGAACCAGCCAAGTGCCCTCAGCTGCTCCTCAGCCCTTCCCCAGCTCCGTGTCCCTCCTCTGGGCACTCTCCAACAGCTCTGGGTCCTTCTGATCCCGTGGTGCCCAAAGTGCCCCCAGCACTGGAGCTGAGGCTGCCCCAGGGCAGAGCAGAGTGGGACAATCCCTCCCTGGGCCTGGTGCCCCCAGCACAGGGTGGCCCTTGGGGCTGCCAGGACCCAGCAGGGACTCAGATCCAACTTGCACTGACCAGGACCCCCAGGGCCCTTCCCAGGGCGCTGCTCTCCAGCCTCTCATCCCCAGCCTGTCCCTGCACCCAGGGCTGCCCCATCCCAGGGCAGGATCTGACACTTGCCCTTGTCACTTGTCCAGCCCCATATTCGTCAGGGTCTCTGTGCAGGGCAGGTTACTTGGTGTTGAGGCAGCATTTGTCCTACAAACAAATCCCTGATCCTATGGAGACATCATCCCTGAGAACCGGGGAGCTCAACACAGAGCAATTGTCTCTCAGACGATTCAGCATCTGTGTGAAGCATTAGCAAAATGAGTAGCTGAGACATCAAGCAGATGCAGCCTATTTAATTACGGTCTCTGACTGCAATGAGCTAAAAGAAACATTTAGCTCTAGGAAAAAAAATAAAAATAAAGAGGCACAGAGACCAAAGCATCCCTGACATTGCTCAGAGATGATATCATCTGTACAACACCTACTTCCACAGGCAGGAGTCACAGCTGACACCGCCCCCGCACACGAGGGAAAGGAAAGGTTAGAGACAATTGGAAATGGGACGTGCAAAGCACCTGGATGCTATCTGCAAGCTTTAAAGGTGGGGGGAAAAACCACTCCCCCCCTAAACAAACCTCAGTACGTTTTGTTGCCTCCTCCTTTGAGCCAGCCAAGATCACAGCAGACGTCACTGGTGCTCTGAGAGGACCTTGGCCAGTGCCCAGGGTCAGAGCCCTGACCCCCGTGGGCTGCCCAGGGCACAAACACACCTCCAGCTTATCCCAAGGACACGGGAGGAGCAGCTCCCTGCTGGGCTGGACCTGCCTGCCCAGGGGGCTCAAGGCCTGGCCCTCCCATCCCAAAAGCTCCTTTTCTCTGACTCCCTGCTTGTGCAGCTCCAGTCCTGGGCTGGTTTTGCTGCCAGGGCTGTTGGCACTGTCCTCGCCAGGAATGGTGGATCATGAGGAGCTGCCTTGCTCTAACCCCAGGCTCTGGGCAGAGCAAGGAAGCCCAGGCAGCAGCTTCCCAACTCTTGTCACTTGTGGAAGCAGCTCAGAGTCTGGAAAAGGGAAGTCAGCTCCTCCAAAACACCGGGAAACTGCCTCCCCCTGCACCCTGCTGAGCCATCCCGAGGTTTTCCAGGAGCCAGCAGAGTTCCCGACAGAGGCAGAACGGCCCAAAAAGGACTCCAGGAGTCCCATGACTGCTCCATCAGTGCCAGCCCCAGCAGCACTCCATGCTCCCCTCGGCTGCCAACACTGCACAGGGTTTAACAACAGCCAGGGAAACCAGCAAGGCAGCAGTGAGCAAGCTCCTACCTGTGCTCCTGGCCTCAGCAGTCACTCCTGCAGAGGGCTCAGCCCTGTTCTGCACCCTCTGTAGCACTGGCAGGGGCTGAGTCCAAGCTTCCTTTTTCAAAAGAAAGGGAAAAAACCTCGCTGTTGGTTCCATGGGCGGCACAGCCCGGCGGCCCCGCGGCTGGGGAGGGGTCAGACACGAGGCCGCCTCCCTCTCCCTCCTCCGTGACCCCAGCGCCGGGCGGCCACATCCCGCTGCCTCTGCTGGAACAGCCCTCCGGCACAGCCAGGCAGCTCCTCGGAGCAGGGACTGTCCAGCTTCCTGTCCGGGAAGCCAGGCTGCTGTCCCAGCATCGCCTGTCACCCCTGGGTGGGCAGCCTGTGACAGGCACCGTGTCCCCAGAGCTCACCAGATGTCGAGAACCACGATCCTGCTTCCCCTGAGCCATTGCCAGGGCCCTCAATGCCACGCCAGAATTCCCAACACAGGACACAGAACCCCCCTGACTGATAAAGCAGCCCTGATAAAGGTATTTTGCATGCACTGAGCATTTAAAGTAAAATCTTGAATTTACAGAGGAAAAGCAGCTTCAAACAGGCAGCTTGCACAAAACAGCCAAGAGGGAGCACACGCACATTTTTTCCACAATTCCACCCCCTCCTCCTTTCCCAAACCCCTTCCCATGGCCACTCTGCACCAGCTCAGTGTCTCAGGACAGGACAATCCTGGTTTGCTCCATCAAAGGACAGATTTCACTACAGAGAGCAGGGAGCAGAACAATCCTGGCAGCCACACCACACTAATGGCAGCCAGTTCCTGCGCCTCCAGAGCCAGTCTGGCAACAAACCAGGGCTTCTCTTCCTGGGACGAGACTCCCAGCTGCTCTTTCAATGGATCTGTGATATGAGGAGCAAAGGTCTGCCCCGTGCTTACCTCGGGCAGGGCAGGGCCGGGCTCAGAGGGCTCGCTGTGGCTGGAGGCACCTCTGGCCATTCATAATCCCGGCCAGCCGGCACTTCCACGTCAGCCGCTTCCTGTCTGGCACTGCCTGCAGCCTCCCGGCCCTGGGAGCTGCCAATGTTTTCCCAAAATTAATCCTTCCCCTCTGCAGGCTCTGCCTTTCCTCCTGCAGATCGCTCCATGCTGCTGCAGGAGAGCAGAGCCACGGCTGCTCCCTTCACTGCCTTCCCCGTCTGTCCCCTGTGCTCAGCCCCTGCAGCTGAGGCTGCTCAGAAGTTTCTGGAAAAGGAGCAGCTCGACCCAGCCCAGCTGCACCCCCAACCCCACTTCATTCTGCTGCTCTGCACGACAACATCCACATTTTTCTTTTAGCAGCAGCCTTCGCAAGCAAATCTGAACAGGGCACACTGGAAACGCTGAATTCCCAAGGTTTGGGCAAACAAAGAGCCTTTTGTCTTTCACCAGAGTCAGCTTTAAGAAGCTTCTGCCTGTTGCCAGCCACCCCCAGGCCTCGCTATTCCAATCTGCTGCACAATTTGGAAATTCCCGAGTAAGAAATGGCACAGCTCTCCTGGGACTTCCCACGTCTCCAGGCCCTTCCTGGAAACAGGGTGGCTTAGGGGAAGAGGTTGGTTTAGGAGCAGGACAAGGCTATTTGCATGAGAAAAAAGCATAATAAAAGATCAAAAATAGTTCTGGGCTTTAACTAGCATCTCCTTCACTCCTGCAAGGCCAAGCATTCCAGACAATCCCAAAGCTGAGCTAGTTTATGGAATAAAGGGAAAAGCCCTGTTAAATTAAGCAGTATCTGGGATTGCAGAGGCCCCACCAGAGGTGAGGGGAGCTCTGGCAGAGCCCACCAAGAGCTGCAGGTGGGAATGCAGCTGCTGGGAGCAGAGCGCCCAGGTCAGCCAGCAGCATCCATCCCAGGCAGATGGATGAACAGGGAGTTTATTGCTCGGCTCCCAGATCAGGATTGACACTCAGGAGGGAGGTTATGGGTGACACTGCTCACACCACGCAGGGATGCTGAGGCAGTGAGTGCTGGAGAGGCTGGAAAACCCAGCCTGGCAAGGGAGAGGGAAGGCAAGAAACCCCAATTTCCAGCGTGGTTTGTCCCCCTGGCCCTTCCTCCCCACAGCCACAGAGGGAGAGAAGCCACAGGAGAAAGTTCTGCAAAAGGTCCCCTCGTGCTTCCCTGCCCAGAGGGAAAGGTCAGGCAGCAGATGCTGCAATCCCCAAGTGTTCCCAGTGACTGCAGGGAGCCCCACGGAGCCCCGGGTGTCGCTGACTCAGGGCCAGCCCTGCTGCTCTTACGTGACATCTGCAGCCATTGCAATGCCAGAGCCTGCAGAGCTGCTGGAAGGAGTCCACGGAGCCGGCCAGGCTGGGGCTGCGTGCGGAGGCAGAGCTAATCCTCCGTGGCTCTGCAGGGCTGGGCTAAGCTGACAGGCTGGGTCACGACTCCAGCACAGGTTAACGGCACTCACAGGAATTTCCAGGGGAGACACAGCCAGTGATGGCACAGCAGGAGCAGCTCCCACTTTTCCAGGAGCTCTTGCTGTCCCCACTACAGGGTGGTGTTTATTAGGTCTCAGCTGAGCTGCTGGTCCCTCCCTGCTTGTGCAGGCTCTGTCCTGACCTCACTGGACACGGATATTTCTGGCCCCACAGCAGTTCCATTTCCTCGAACTTTGGGATCTGCCCCCACCCAAGTCAAAGCTAACATCAGTTTGGTGCATGAAATTTGCATTAGGATGATAAAATGACTATGGCACCATTGTAACAGTGGGCTGGGATCCCAGGAAGTGAGGGATCACACCCCAGGGCTGAGCGGGAGCACGAGCTGGCCACACAACCAGCCTTTCCCAGAGCATGGATAATCCCAGGGACAAACATCCCCTTTCCCTATGCTCATGTCACACGTTGGGATGAAAGGCAGGATTGTTTCTTGCTGACAGCAGAGGCCCACGAGGCCTCTCCTGCCCTGGCAGGAGATACAGGAATAACTCAAATCCCTCAGCACAGCTCCAGGCACAGAACCAGCCCATGGATGTGGAGCTGGAGACCACCTCAACAGCAACCACATCACACAGGCAGAGGAAAGGGAGAAGGAAGCAAAGGCAGCCAGACAACAGCCCCAAGAGAGGCCTGCAGAAAATACAGAGCCTTTCAGAGCAGCCACAGGCCCAGCTCAGCTCCTGCTGCAACCTCAGCCATAGCCTGGGTGGCTCCAGCTCACCCTGTGTCCCACGAGTTCCCTGGAACAGCCCAGGGTCACACATGGCAGTGTCTGCAGCACCACCACGGTGGCCTTGTGGCTCTCACACCGAGCCAGCACCAGCAGCAGCCCTTTGGGACCTCAGCCAGGTTCTCTGGAGGAAGTCAGAGCTGTCAGATGTGATGGATTGTTTTGCTCTGGCGTTGCCCCCAACTTGCAAAAGTTGTTGTTTTGCTGGAGTTTTTTTCTGACTTCCATTGCCTCCATCCCTTCCTTTGCCCTCCCTTCTGCAAAAACCCTTCCAAATACACCAGGAGCAGAGCAGCAGCTTCACCACACCACCAGCTCCAAGGGAAGCAGCAGCAAACCAGGGATACCTCTGCCTCTCAGGAGCATCTGGAAAAAGGAGGATAAAGGTGCAGCCTGAGGTGCACTCTTCATTGACAGCATTAGCTGGTATTACATATTCCTAAAGATAAGCTGATAAACCTCCAGCAAAGCTGGTTCTGGATCCACTTACAGCAGCATTTATGGCTCAAGAATCAGAAAATACTTCCCTGTCTTACTAGAAATTAAAATTCAGAAATTGAAAGCAATTCCCTTCCCAGGCCCGTGGACAGGGTTGGAAAGGTTTTGCAATCTCTGTGCTCTGACCCCAGATACTTTCACCACTCACATGGGACAATTTCTCTTTCATTAAGTGGCCATGGAGATACCTGGCCCTCACAGAGGAGGAAGAGTGACCAAGCACAGCAGAGATCTGGACAGCCCAACCTCCAAAATGGGATTAAATCACCCCATTGCAGTGCGGGGGAACTTTTCATCCCATCAGCAGAAGGGCCATGTTAGATGTGGACAAGGAAGCAGCTCCAGAGGCAGCTGAAAGAAGCAGAACAACTTTGCTCAGGATGCTGAGTGTACTCTGAGCTCCCCAAGCCTTGGCCAAGCACAAGGGAGAGCCCATTTCCATCTCTGATGATGGCACAGGTGACAGAACAACAGAGCTGCAAGGTGAGCCAGGCACAGGGAACTGAGCTCCCTGCTCAGCTCCTTGCTATAAACCAACAGCTCCAGGTTCTGCCACCACTGGAAAGAATTCCCAATGCTGCTCTCCCTCTTTTGGGGGATTCTGAGGAGTCACAAACTCACCCCAGGTTCACCTCACAGGAAGTGACTAAGACAGAAAGTGAATCTGCAACATGGGAGACACATTCCAGGGGACAGCGACAGACAAACAGGGAGCTGGAAGTGAGCCTGAGGTTGGGAAAGGAAGCAGAGAGCAAGGACAGAGCCCTGGGGACTCTGATAAACAGGTGGCTGGGGAAGTTTCACATCTCCCAGCAAAATCCCTCCCTGCCATGCAGCTTGGCAGAAGATTTCCAGACCGGAAAGGGACTTTTAACAAAAGGATGGAAATCTAGAAAGTGTGGCCACTCCAAGCTCTAAGAGGAGGGAATCCTGCCCTTCACTAGCACTGACAGAAAAGCTTTTCCCAAACATCTGTGCTGGACGCTGGACAACTCCAGATCCCCCGTCCTTTCCCTCCAGAGGACTTCCTGCCCTTTCCTTTTGCCTGTCCTTCTCACACAGGTTTCTTTGAAGGAGCTGAGCTCACTGTGCCCAGATCAGAGCAGAGGCAATTCTGTAAGATCAGGACTCCTGAGCCTGCAGCAAGAGACAGAAGCAGAGCAAGAGTTTGCTTTCAAGTTCTCCTGACACGTTCTCCCTCATGACAGCTGAGCCGTGGCTCACCATGACCTGAAAAAAAATGGAAAATTCCCCATTCCCTGACCAAAGGCTGGCACTTCAGGGCTATGCCTTAACCTATAGCAGCTGGGCTGTAGAAAGTCGGGAAGGAGAGGTGGAATAAAATAGGGAAGTTGAAAGCTGTAACTCCCAGTTGTGCCACCAACCCCCTTACTCTCTGCGGTATTTTTTTTTCCTCATTATGAATTTCCCGGCTGCTCATGAATCCGGCAGCAGGTCCGACCCCTCTGAAGGGAGGGGGCTGTGCCCAGCAGCCAGGGGATGTCCCATGCAGGGGGTTTCTCCTCCGGGCCGGGCCAGCACAGGCAAATCCATACCCGGATCCATGCCCCGATCTATGCCCTCATCCATGCCCGGATCCCCGCCCTGCCCGCCCGGGGGGCTCCGGGCCCTCCTGAGGGGGCTCAGGCCGGGCCGCAGCCGCCATCGCCCCCCGCCCAGACAAACACAAACAATTATGAACGCCCAGAGCGGGGATGCGGTGGCCGCAGCTCAACAGGTCCCGTCCTGTCCCGCCAAGGCCGGGGAGAGCCCGGCCCGGCCCCGCCGGGGGACCGCGGCCACCGGGGCTGAGGGGACACGTGGGCAGGGCTGGGGACACGCGGCCCCCTCCCGGCCCCTTTTTCCCGGAGGCCCCTCCGAACCC
The DNA here is from genome assembly GCF_047830755.1 of Zonotrichia albicollis. Taxonomy (NCBI): domain Eukaryota; kingdom Metazoa; phylum Chordata; class Aves; order Passeriformes; family Passerellidae; genus Zonotrichia; species Zonotrichia albicollis. Next base: position 2,568,341 of record NC_133847.1, read on the forward strand.
GTCCTGCCGGGCCCTCCTCCCTCACAGCCTCTCCCGTGTCCCCTCACACCCCCGAGCCCCTCACAGCCCCCGCACCTGCTGGATGCGCTCCCTCGCCGGCGGACGCGCACCGCTCTCCGGGCCGCAGCACTCCCTCGCCGCGGGCCGCAGCACGCCCCGCGCGCCCGCCGCGCTCTCGCCGCTCCCGCGCCCTCCCGCGCGCCGCTCGCGGCCGGCGCTACTTCCTCTTAAAGGGGCCGCCCCCGCCTGCGCCGGCCCCGCCCACGGAAGGAGGGGGAAGGGGCGAGGCACAGAGGATGTTGGGCGGGGGGATGGTTCGTGTTTTATCGTATTTTAAAAATTTTATTCTAGGTTATTTAACTCTATGTTCTTTTATTCTATTTCAATATTTTATACTACTTATCAGAATAAGTAGAATAAAAAAAAATTTACTTTCTTTTATTTTCTTCTATTTCCTTTCATTTTCTATTTTATTTTCTACTTTATTTTGTATTATTATCTTTATTTTCTAGTTTATCTTAATTTGATTTTGTTTTATTTTCTATTTCATCTTTTTATTTTCTCTTTCATTTTTATTCTATTTAAATTCTCTAAATGTATTTGCTTTCAATTTTATTTTTGTGTTTTCTTCTGTTTTATTTTCTTATTTATTTTCTTTATTTATTACTTATTTTCTTTAATTCTATTAATAATACATAATTCTATGTATTTATTTGTGTAACTGTATTTCTTTTTTCTTTTATTCCATTCCAGTTATTTCCCTCTCTTTCCTTTTATTTCTTTTCTTCTATTCTGCTTTATTTTATTTTTTTAAAAAATTATTTCTCCATTTTATTCTGTTCTGTTTGTTTTCCTTTACTCCCATTTATTCAGTGTTTGTGTTTTCAGGAGCAGGGATAAGGCAGGGGGGTCCAAGCAGGGCATTGCTCCAAAGGGGGGCAGCTGCAGGGACCTGCCCAGACCTCAACTTTAAGCTCATAAAAAGGAGAAGTGGCCGGAACCAGCCCCTGGTTCAAAGGGAAATGCTCACAAACGTCAGGATAGGGAAACTCAAACCCCGCTGGGAAATCCCTGGGAAGCCCAAAACCAAAGGTGCCAAAAGCTGAACCAGAGCTGGGAGCTCCTGCCCCGTGAGGGGTTTTCCAACACTCCTGGATGGAGCCGGCTGTTTTCCAGCCCAGGTACCCCAAAATCTCTGCAGAGCCCAGTTCAGTCCCTGAGGTGTTCACAGCCCCCAGCCCACACCCAAACTCACAGAATTCACAGCAGGAGCTGAGCTCACTGTGAATCACTGGGCTGGATGAGACCTCCGAGGTCATCGAGTCCAACCCAGCCCCAACCCCTCAGCTGAACCCTGGCACCCAGTGCCACATCCAGGCTTTGTTAAACACACCCAGGGATGGGGACTGCACCACCTCCCCGGGCAGCCAGTGCAGAACTTTATTACCCTTTCTGTGAAACACCTTTTCCTGATATCCAACCTGTATTTCCCTTGGTGCAGCTTGGGGCTGTGTGCTCTGGTTGTGTCAGTGCTGCTGCAGACAGAGCCCAGCCCAGCTGAGCACAGGCCCCTTTCAGGAGCTGCACAGAGCGATGGGGGCACCCCTGAGTCACCTTTTCTCCAGGCTGAGCACCCCCAGGGTGTTCCCAGCCCAGCTGAGCAGCAGAACCTGGGCTGAAGCCTCAGCTCCTCGGGGGGCTCGGGCTGCCCGAGCTGGCCCCGGCTCACGGCAGCGGCTCCTGCAGAGCAGCTGATCCCGGTGCTGCTGCGGGGAACGGCCGGGCCCGGCTCCAGCAGCCCAACCCCTCCTGTTCCAGCAGCCCCATCCCCTGCTGCTCCCGGGAACAGCCGGGCCCGGCTCCAGCAGCCGCGGGGCCCCTCTGGCTGGATTCCTCCATGAGCAGATGATGCTGTGCCCCAGGGCAGGAGCCTCTGTGCCAGGCTCGTGGGCAACTCCCGGGCACAGAACCACAGAGCCGAGCTTGGGAGGCACCACTGGAGCTCACCTGGCTCAGCAGGATTGTGGCCAGATGGCTTTTGAGGATCTCCAGGGAAGGTGACTGCATCTCTGGGCAGCTCTGTCACACACAGGGCAAAGTCCTTCCCCTGCTCAGGTGGATTTTCCTGTGCTCAGTTTCCTCCCATGACCTCTGCTCCTGTTGCTTGGCCCCAGCCTTGTATATCCATATATATAATATAGATATCTATGTTGTCTATAGCTACATTCTTCCCCCTGCCCCAGCTCCCACAGCCTTTCCCCACAGGGGGTTCTCCCTCCCCTCATCATCCTCACAGCCCTGCACAGGCCCCAGCAGAGCCCAGAACTGGACACAGCACTGCAGGGCTGAGGGAGGGGCAGGATCAGCTGCTGGTCCCCCAGTTCAGCTGCTGTGGCTCATTTCACACTCCCTGGATTAGGGTTTGCTTTTGTTTCCACCCCTTCCCATCAGATTTGTGCAGTCCCAGCCCACGGCAGGTCCATGTGGGACTGCAGTTCTGGGAACAGAGGACCTGGATCCTTCCTGCAGCAATGGGGCCAAGAAGCTACTGAGCAATTCCCAGTGCAGAACTGGTGGCTCCTGACTCTCAGCCCCAGGGATTTTCTGCCCCAAGATGATTCTCACAGGTTCTGGTGTGACTGGAAACCACTGGGGCTTCAGCCAAGCCCAGGCCTCATTCCTGCTGTGGAATGCTCTCACATCAATGTCACCACGTTTGTCACAAATGTCACTGGAGGCCAAGAGGAAGCAACAGCAGGGGCTGATTCCGGCCTCATTCACACCAGAGCTCCCATTCTTCCAAGGGTTGAATTTCAGCTGCAATCATGATCCAAAACATAAAACAATTAATGGAGATTTAACTGAGATAGTCTGAATTATTTTTTCCTGTAATTTCAGTGTTAGTGACAGCTGCTCTTGCAGAGCTGCCTTTTAAGGGGGTGGCACTAGGAATTTCCTACCTCCTTTAGGAAGGAGATTCCTCTTACCTCCACTGAAGATCCATTATTCAGCCCTGGGGTAAATCCATGCCTTGGTTTTGGGTCCATCCAAACTGGAACAGTCTTATGAAAGGACCATTTATAAAGCCAAAAATTTAACTTTGTTTTGAAAGTTTATTGGATCATCTCGACACAAAATCATTACAGCAGCTTGTGGTATGTTGTTTTCTTTTTCTTTTCTTTTTTTTTTCCAGGGAATGTTGATAGCAAATAAATTTGTGAATGTAACACATCATACAGTTTCAAAATTCTAGAATCACTGCACAGGATTCTGTAAGAGACTCTACATGCTAAAGTGACAGTTTTCATCCATGAATTAAAAAACCCAAACACTAATTGAGGAACATTATCCTTTAAGACAATTTTAATATGTTCAGTTTCTAATACACAACTGGCTAACCAAGGGAGGCTGACCAAAACCAAACCCTCCACGTCGTGGCAGCGCGGTCGGACACAGAGCTGGGCCTGGCAAAAGGAACCCAGAGCACCAGAGCAGAGCCTTTGCCAAAATACCTCCTGTGGGAAGAGTGTAAAGAGCACGAGACACGCATAAAGTACAGGACATCACCCAACAAAGAAGATCAACACTTGATCCTGCTCCCTGCACGGGGGTTTGGTGTTTTAGGAGTGGTGGTGGTGCTGGAGACGTGCAGACCCAGCCAGCTCCTCCCTGGGCACCTTTTTGGAGCAGTCAAATGCTCCTGACCTGTGCCTTGAAGCAAAACCCTTCCATGGAGTTTTGCTCACTGGGTGTGGAACTGTGAGGAAAGAAACAGAGCAGGGGAATAAAAAATAAGTTGAAAGCAAGGGATGTTGGAGAAGGACATCAACTGAGCATCTCTGCAGGACATCCCGTTCCTGTCAGTGACTCCACAAGATTCCAATAGTGCAGAATGGGCACTTCCCACACTCTGCCTTCTTCCCCCTAAAGGAACTGCTACAGTCCCAAATCTGCAGCTCCTCAGCCCCCTCCCCATCCTGCACCCAGCAGGGAGAGCAGCTCCTCATGGCCCCTCTCCTGCACCCTGCAGGGAGAGGGATCATCATCATCCTCCTCCTCCTTCCTGCACCTGGGACAGGGCTCCCCATCCATCCTTCTCTCCCTGGCAGGGAGAGGGATCATCATCATCATCCTCCTCCTTCCTGCACCTGGGACAGGGGCTCCCCATCCATCCTTCTCTCCCTGGCAGGGAGGGCTCTGCCTCAGGGGCCCAGAGGCCTTTGTGCTGCCCAATCTGCTCTCAGTGCTGCAAGGGCAGGGCTGGGGGACACTGAGGGGACACACACAGAATGACCCTGCTGGTTTCAGAGCCCAGGGGGAGGACATGGACCTGCACACAAGGGGCTGCACCAATGATTGTTTCTCTAATCTGGTAATGGTCAACCTCAGCTGGTGAGCGAAAGGATAAAAAAGCAGGAACAGACCCCTTTGGATTTCCAGTTTCTTGCTACAGCTTAACTGTTCAGGAATGTGAAATTGAAGTGGACTCATAAAACACATCAGCAGAGACAGCCCAGAGGGGAGAGGCCTGACAGACTGTGTGTGGGGCAGTCGAGGGGAGCACAGACCCAAACAATAACACTGCCAGCTCATTTCATGCTTCCACACTCGACTCTTCCAGCTGTCACTAAAAGAAGGTTAAGGCTCAAGGCAACTACTATAAACAGAAACTCAAACATCCCAGTTCCCACAGGGCTCCTTTGGATTAGCTCAAGGAGATGGAGGATATTTATATGCTGATCACAATAGATCTTGAGATAATAATAAATCATATATATATATAAAAAAAAAAAAACAAAAAGAGGCCTTCTGGTCCAGCACCAGCCTCTGCTAGAAATATACATCAACTACAGCAGCCCTGAAGACATATTTCATGGCTAAGGATTAAGTCAACCTTCCCTGGCATAAGCACAAGCAACAAACTGTGCTCCTGTTGATAAAGTCCTGCTCAGTCGCCGTCCCACACAGATGAAGGTCATGGGATCATCATGAGCTGCTGAATAAATAGTGCCCACCCCTCCCTCCCTCCCTCCTCCAGTCATGTCACCAGGATCTCTTTGGGCTAGAAAGGGTTAACACCACGGTTTGTAAAAAGTTCTGAAAATAAAAAGGTAACATACAGCCTTAAAATGTCTAAACTGCAACCAATGGTGGAGTGAACTGAAAGCACGTGCCCCAGGGTAGTACATGCGTACGAGGGAGAAACTTAACACTTGGGTCTGCTCGTCTTTACACGTTGGGTGTGTTTCTGCCCGTTGGAATATTGGATAAGGAATATTCAGCACTTGGACAATGTCTCTTTCATCTCATCCAACAAGTTGCTAAGCAGGGTAGAATCATTACATTTCCCATCTATGGATACAGAGTTCTCTCCCTTGGAAAGGAAAAAAAAAAAAGAAAAAAAAGTAATTAGTTTCTCTTCCATGTGGGGATGAATGTGTTCCCAGCCAAACTCAGGGGCTGGGAAGAGGCAGAGGAAGGCAGGGAAGGCTCCAGGTTTAGCTTCTCTCAGGGGTTACAGTGCTCTCACCTTTTTTACCAGTAGGCAGACGTGATGGCCTTGGATAGAACGGCTGTACATGGATGCACACGAATCAACGCGTTCCACAACTGCAGAGAAACAGCAATTTCATTTCATTCCAGTCCATTTTAATTCACCCCTGCTTCCCCTGGAGAGCAGCCCTTGCTCTGCCTGGCCTTGAGGAACAGAGGCTTCTACAGAGGGGAGGAGGAAGTCAGGGTTAAGATGTGCCTGGCTCCTCGTGGCTTCTCTCTGGGACGTTTCACAATAATGAGGTGAGTCATTTGTCTGCTAAGCCACAAACGTTCTGTGGCAAAAACACTGCTCAGAACGTAGATTTCTTCCCCAGAAATACTTCCAGTGAGGCAATGTCTAATGCAAACACCAGAGCATGATGAAACAGTCAGTTGTTTTGCTTCAGCCAGCGCTTGTGTTTTAATTAATAAACCCAAAGCTGAATAGCTGGGGCTCTCCCTCACTGAAAGGAGGCACTGGGGAAGGAGTCTGAAGCCCTGCAGATCAAACCCACCCTCCAGAGAACAGTTACAGCCTGAACTCCACAGCAGCTGCTCCCATGAGAGCTGTCACATGCCTCACTGGGCTGCAGGAATTCCACAGGGACACAAGGAGAATTCATTTTGAAGAACACTGCATGCTTTGAGTGTTGCAAAACTGGAGAAAAGTCTCCCAAATGTATTTAATCTGGACATCACCTGCTCCTGTGGTTGCTGGGCCCATGGAGTGTTATGCTCACCAAGCACAGGAGAGATTTTAGAATATGGAATTCTGCAGAAGGTTCTGCATCAAGGCAGACTCACCTGAAAAATGATGATGAAAACAGATCTTTGCCAGTAGATGTTGGAAAGAAATGCTAATTCCATCTACTTTAATAGAACTCATGTGCAGATCTCCAGACTCTAGGAGCTTGGCAAAAGCATCACTGCAGAACAGGAAGGAAAGTAAATGTTTTATTAGAAATGCAAGTGAAATCTGTCCCATCAGCCCCACCAAACACATCAGGATACAGAAGCTTAAGTACTACCAAGCTCGAGGAAAATGGGTTTACAGCAAATACAGAAACCACACTCCAGAGCCCACTGAAGCAACTTGTGGCCTCTTGCTGCCAGAGCTGCCTCTGCCAGCCTGCAGGGCACAGAGCTCCCCCTGCAGAGCCACTTGAAATCAGTCAGTGGATACATCTGAGCAGTCACCCCTCACACAGACATTGCCCAGACCCTCAGGAGCAGCAGGGCTCAGCCTGCCAGGGGCACTCACCTGTAGCAAGGCGTCGTGATCAAGTATGAAGCACAACTGAAGTGCAATTTGAAATCTAGTTTTTCATGGGTTGAACCTTCATCATCCTGCAAGAGGACAAAGGAGAGCAGGTGAGTGGGAACCCACCCATCACAGAGACACCAGTGAGGAGCTGAGGGCTGAGTTCCCCCTGAAGGATCAGTGTGATCCCACCACAAGATCAGCCCACTCAAAGATTTGGCCAGCTGGGTTGATAACTGCACCCACAACAGGTAAGGGACACTCAGGGCTCCAGTTCTGCCTGCACTCTGCTGAAATGAACTGAGCAGACTGAGTTTAAACTAACACTTGGAGATGTGGTTTTACAGTTCATTATTTCCTGAGCAAAATAAGAAATTAATAGTTCCCAGATTCTTAGGTACTAAAATAGGACTAGCATGCTATTTTTAAGAAACTCTTAAAATAGAGATAATGGCTGACTCAGGAGTAGCCACAACTGTCTCCGTTCATTTCCTCTGAGCATCTCTCTCATTAATAACTGTACTGAAATAACATCAGAGACCCACAAAGTCTTATCCAGTCAATACCTATTAAACAATGCCTTTCTCTGACCTCACTTTTGGTCTGGGGTTCCACTCTTAATTCTCATTTCAGTTTTGCAGCCTTGTAGCAGGCTGGAGTGTCCAAGTGAGATGAGAAGGAGCAGAGCCTGGTTCCCTCTGCCCCCTCCCCAGCAGATCAGTGTGATTTCCTCGCTGACAATGTGGCACACGTTCCAGGCTGCCCTGCTCACACACTGACAGCAGTGACAATCCAGGCCGTGCTGACGCAGGGCTGGGGGCACTCTTTGCACAAGATGTCATGTGAAAATGTTCCTCACAGGATGGGCTGCTGCAGCAGGGATGAAATGATGCCTAAAAAAAGCTCCAGAGCAGAGCTTCCCACCCGAGCCCGGCTCCCTGACGCAGTTCCCAAGGAAGCAGAGGCAGCTGAGAGCTGCACTTACTTTGACTATAAAGGACAGCGTTCCTTTTAACTTCTGAGCCATAACAATACTCTGAAGTGTAAACACAAACTGGGCTTCATTAGAGATTCCTAGTGTGAAGAGAGGAGAGGGAAAAGTCAGGTCAGAACATGGTTTCCAGATCTAAGTAATGGTTAGAATAAACTGACTGATGTGCAGACTATTTTTGAACCAAGACTGAAATTCTCTGAGTTGGAAGAGTTCTACACACAACTGCTGTGATGAGTCAACACTGTTACAGCACTTGGGTCTCTCAGTGGCAGCAATGGCAGCTGGCATTTGATGGAGGTTATTGAGCAAGTGCCTGGGCAAAGTGTCACACTGTCACAGATTTAAAATATTTGCATAACTGGAATTATATCATAAACATTTCAGAGTAGCTGTCAGAGCTAATTTGAATTCTAATGTTTCTATGTTTTGCTTTTATTATACAAGTCTCTGTCAAGAACTGCCACATAGAGATTTAAAACAAATCAAATACCCCACTGCTTTCCATGGGGGATTGAAAAGCTCCCTGAGGCCACTCCAGCCCTCTGTGAGCTGTTCCAGGATTCAAATTAACCCCTTGGTGAAGGAAGGGAAATTCAGGGAAGTTCACAGATTTGACTGTACTACTGTGCTCTGTACAAAACCATTATTCTCCATTTCTGTGCTTAATACTTCAGCTGCCCTCCTTGCACATCCTTATCACAAACCTTCATTGCAAAAGGCCTCTGCCATTCCAACAGTGGGACAAGAGCTCCAGAATAAATCCAGAGTGGATTCTAATGCTTCACAAACCTACTCCCTTGTTTTATTTTAAACCTCATAGCAAACACATCATGAATTTTGGATTCCTGTAGTCAAAGGTGTGCCAGCCTGCGGGCACCTGGAAAAGGAACTCAGACATTTGGACTCCCAGCCCTAGATAAAGGCTTTGCTCTTGCTGTGCAGAACCACCTGCACCAGAGCCACACTGGGAGAAGGCTTATCCTCTCCAGGGACTGTGGCAAAGCCCAGCAACAGCCAGGCAGAGATGCTTTTCTGGAAAACAGCAAGAAGTTCAAGCAGCTCTTTCCACAGGAGGGCAGTGCAGGGCCAGCCACACTCCAAGAGCCCTGTGCAAAGCTGTGCATACCAGGGGGGAGCTGGAAGGGCACAGGGATCCCATCGTGTACTGATGATCCCTCTGGTCGGAGCATTTTAGTGTTGAGAGAGTCCAGGACATTCAGTTCCATGCTCTTAAGGAAGCTAGTGCTTTTGTTCTCAAAGATAACAGACACTGTCACTTGGCTGTCATGCTGGAGGTTTCCTTGGATATCATAGGTCTGCAAATGAAGGGAAAAATATCACAGGAAAGAGTCAGACTTCAAGAAACAGAACACAGAAGACATTTATCCCCATTTTATCCAGGGCTAAAACCAGGTTCAAAAGGGAGGCAATTTGGTGTAGCTAGAACATTATGGAAATGCACTGGTGATCAGCTAAGGATTGGGAAAATACCAACTTAGAAATAGAAGTGGGCCACCCAAAGGAAAGGAAATAGAGCTTGGGACTGAAACAGCTCTTCAGTTGTGTGATGGCTACATAAAGTCACTCCCCCAGCCCCAGGGCACACAGAACAGCCCCAACTCACCATTTTGATGTAGGGGTTTTCAGCGAGAAGGCGATAACTGGACATGGGCTGCAAAACAAGAGAGAGCACAGTGACACCAGAACTGCTGGCTCTGGGAAGAGCTGGCACTGCCCACCTTGCCAAGCAGCTGAGCTCTCCCTGTCCCCAGGCCTGGGCACAGCTACTTAAATGAGCCTTGCTTGGTCTTATCCTGTGCAAGCTGTTCCAGCTCCAGAGCTCAGTCCCCAAGGGCACTGGGTGCCAGAAGCCAGCTCGCTCTCAGACCAAGGCCGCGGGTCAGCCCCTAGCAAGCAGGGAATATTCAGCTCTCAGTGATCAGGCAGCTCTTGTGATTTCAGCTTTGCTTGCTAGGTAGCTTTTCCCTTGGCCTAAGGCTCCAGCAGAGGGTAGAGAGAGGAGAAGCAGAAGACGCTGGCTGTTCCACGAGTATGGCTTTATTGGAGGGTCCCTGAAGGGTCTCAGCTCTTCTTCTTCTCAGTTAGCAGGGGTACAGTGTGCTACTTTTATACCCTTGGCCTGGATCCAATCCTGACCAATGGCAAAGGTGTCAGAGTGACCATAAGTGACCAATAGTAGGGTTTAACACAATATTGCCTTACATGGCTGTAGGGATAAGGTACAAGGCGGATGTCCCTGGAGACAGGAAACTTCTTTGCCGCTGTGTCAGCATTCTGTTCTCCAAGGGGCCCTGGCTAAACCTGAGGGGTTTACTACAGCTACTCACTGGTAGTGGCTCATCCTCCAGTGTCCCATTCTGCACCGACTCCGGGGGCTCCTCCTCGCTGGGATGACTCTTCTTTTTGGATTTCTTTTTATCCTTTGATTTCTCTTCTTTCTCTTTCTTGTGCTTTTTCTTCTTATGCTTGGAGGATTTCTACCAAAAAGAACAAGAAACTACAACAACCCTTAAAGGAACCCTTGATTCTAGCAATGACTCCTCTACCACACTTCCATCTCCAGACTCCCACTCTCTGCATTTCCTGGACTGTGCAAAGTTTCCTTTTACAGCAGAACCCAAAACTGAGCTACCATTCCTTAAATCCCAAAAGTGACTCCATGTGTAGTCCCAGTAAACCCTGCTCCCCACACCTTATCCCAAAGTGAGCTGGGAACAGCACAGGGCTGAATCTCTCCAACTGTTTGGAAACTTTAACTGGGAGCTGTCCCTTGGCTCAGGGACAGGAGGAGGTCACAGCTCCCCAAGGATGCAACATTTGCAGGCAGTCACTGCACTGAACAGATGCTGTTGGTAAATCCTCTGTGCTGCTTTTTAAGGAGTTTGAGACAGCAGGAGAATATGGCTGAAAGGTGACAGCAACTTCATAGAACCAGAGAATTGTGAAGGTTGAAAAAGATCTTTAAGATCATCGGGTCCAACCATCAGCCCAGTGCCACCACACCCACAGGTTTTCTGAACATTTCCAGGGACAGGACTCCACCACTGCCCTGGGCAGCCTGTCCCAATGCCTGACAATCCTTTCCATTAAAAAACAGTAACAACAAAATCTTTTCTAATACCTAATTTAAGCATCCTTGAGGCAATTTCCTCTTCAGTTGAACCACTTACCTTTCCTTCATCATCCTCCTCCTCATCTTGTTCTTCCCTTTCTTCTTTTGTTACCCCTTGGGGTTCAGCCACCACAGCAGTGCCCACTGCAGGCTCGCTCTGAGGGGAGGAGCACAAGGATTCTGACACTCATGGAGAGCAGCTGGAACAACCCAATCCCACAGCAAAGGAAACTCAACAGTGACAACTCCCCACAAGTGTTATTTCAGAAATGACATTAGGCTAACATGGTATCAAGGCTTTCATTTTATGCCTCTGAAACCCAGCAAATATGATCACCTGAGGACATGATTCAGATTTCCTCCAAGGAATCCATCCCCTTCTATCTTTGTCTCTTCCTCTAAAATTTCCCATCAAAATTCATGAGAATTTTTCTTTCACACTCTGTCTCTCATGTCTATTAATATTGCCAGAGTCTACCTCATACTGGGAAATAAAACCATACAACTGTATAACATTACACTCATCAATAACAAAATCAACCAAGGCTGGAGTTGCATCTGTATTTCTATTTCTATTCCTTGACCTGCACAGAATGAGCCTCAAGTCTCCCATTGCAGCTCCTGTGAACTGGGCAGACACAATATCTGTGCTGCCCAGCAGGAAGGAGAGGAGATGGAGCTGATGTTCCCCTCTGTGCTGCAGCATGACACAGCACTCCTGCACAGCCCAAAGCAAGGAACAACACAGAAGTTTCTTCTGATGGGGGAAGATTCCTACCTGTGGCTGGGGTGTGGGAGCAGCTGGTGGAGCAGTGGAGAGCCAGAAATCCAAGTCTTCCCCCTGAATTTCAGGAGAGAAAAAAAAACAAAAACATGATCATTGTTTTTAGATATTTCTTAAAAATCAAATTAAAAATCCAACAGCAACAAAAGAAAACCAAAACAAAATGATCACAAGGATGGAACATCTGCCTTATGAGGAAGGGCTGGGAGAGCTGGGCCTGCTCACCTGGACAAGAGAAGGCTCCAGGGACACCTCAGAGCCCCTTTTGGGGCCTGAAGGGGCTCCAGGAGAGCTGCAGAGGGACTGGGGACAAGGCCTGCAGGGACAGGACACAGGGAATGGCTCCCACTGCCACAGGGCAGGGCTGGGTGGGAGATTGGGAATCAGGAATTGTGGAATCCATGCCTGGAATGGATTTCCCAGAGCAGCTGGGGCTGCCCCTGGATCCCTGGCAGTGCCCAAGGCCAGGCTGGGCGCACCTGGGACAGTGGGAGGTGTCCCTGCCATGGCAGGGCTGGCACTGGATGGGATTTAAGGTTCCTTTGAACCCAATCCAGTCTGGGATTCTGTGAATCTACAACAATTAAACCAAAATTTGAAGTTCCCATGGAAATGCAGCACTGCAGAGCGCTCCTCATGCTCAGATGCTGTGGCACCTTCAGGAGCAAACACACCAAGAAGTTTCACCTCAGTCTTTGAGCACTTCCAAAGGCAGGCCCAGCACCCCCACAGCAGGGCAGGGCACCCCTGGCATCCCAAGGGCTGCAGGGCAGAGGGAATGTGCAGCTCTGCAGGGGATTAACAGGAGGATGCTTCAAATCCTGACAGCAACTGGCAGCCATGGGCAGGGTTTGTAACTGAAAGGTTCTGGAGCACATGGGAGACAGGATGCACCACAAACAACACAAAACCAGTTCCAGATATTTTGCTAAGGAGTTCCCCACTTGGAGAACAGACAAAATATCAGCAAACTCAGCTCCACGTGAGCTCTGGCAGATCTGCTGTGTAGGCTGCAGTAAGCTGAATTCTGCTAGCTAAGGAGGCTCAGTAAGTGTTATTTTTATTAACAGAAATCTTTAAATACCTGCTGCTACAGTAGTAAAAATTGAAGGAAATAGAGGGTGAATGCATTGAGCTGTTTGAACTGTTAAATGCAACTGTTCCTAGGCAACAAAATGAACTCAGCAATAAATAACAGCAGGAGCTAAAATAATGCAAATCTTGGAGAATTACCTTTTTTACTTCTTCCTCCTCTTCCTCTACCACCTTTTTCTCTTTCTCTTTCTTCTTTCCTTTATCTCTCTCTTTATCTTTATGTTTCTTTTCCTTCTTTTTAGGTTTCTTGCTCTTCTTCTCTACTAGGGGAACTTCTGAGTCTGGTGACTTCAGGGTCTCCACATTCCTGTGTCTCTGCACTGGCAGCTTCTCACTGTCTGCTAAAGGTCTTGAAAAGAAAGAGTCCATTACCTGCTGCACACACTCCCTCAGCCACACAACCTCTGCTTTGTTCTGAGGGAGCTGGGCCCCCAAGCCTAAAATCAGTGCACACTTCCACACCTGGAGTTTACTTATGCACTGCAGACATTGCCCTTGTGGGTTAGGAGTCAGAGGGAACAACTGGAAGGTGACAGAGCCAAGGTTTTGCTGTTTAACCCTTAGAGGTGCCAGCAGAGGCTGAGGAACAGCTCCATGTTCCACTGTGTTTCCATGGAATCCCTCTCTCCAAGGAAAAGCAGGGATGTGGAACAGCATTTCCAGCAGAGGGGAAGTTTCAGCAGTGGAATGTCAGCATGGCTCCAGCAGCCCTTGAAGGGTGTGGGGTTTGTTGTTCTTGATGAACTGATCAGCCTAACTGGGAATTATTCTAAGTAATTTTTATTTTGGAAGTTTGCACTAGGAATTTCTACTGTACTATCACATTTTGTAAGTTAAATGTAACTTCAAACACCTGTTTGCAAAAAGCACCAACAGCAGGTGATATTTACACTGCATCCTAAATCCATTACTTAGGAAAAAAAACACTACAAAAATTTCTCTCATTCTTGTCAAACATTTCCAGAAATCAGCAAGAATTTCACCAACTGCATATTTTTCTATTTATTAGCTTTCATTTAATGTTAATTTTCACATTGGCACAGCAAACACAACTTCAGGAAGATTTCTAATGGCCTTAACTGCCTCAATGTTTTTGCTTATATTGCATTAAGAACCAGAACCAATTAATTTTTTAATTGAGCAACAAACAGGCCTCATCTTTTACTATTTCATATATATCTGTAGAGGAACAGCACTGGTGCTGAAAGCCAGTGACAAAACAGACTCACAAATGTGAGAGTCTCTGAGTTAACAGTTCCACCACCCTTCAAGGACGTGCCCTGTCCAAAATCAACCACCCTGACAAAGGCCAACTCTCAGGAGATCTCCTTACCTGGGAGGCTTCCCTGAAACCAGACTGCGTGTGAGCGTGACAGACAGAGCAGTGCAAGCACAGAAAGAAAGAGAGAGGACACAGACATGAGAAACCATGACAGGAGAGCACAGCACCCACGGCACAGGAGGGAATGGATGGAACAATCCAGAGCCCTGGATGCCTCCTGAGCACAGCCCCCAGTGCTGCTGAGAATCACCATGCAAATACAGGGGCTACAGGCAGAAATTCATTTCCTTTTATATATCTGTCACTGCAGATTTTGGCCTTCCAAAACAGGAGTTCCTCAGAAAGTGTTTTATTCATTTTTTCACAAGGTACTGAGAGGCCAAAGCCCTATAAATTTGGAACTGCAAAGAAAGGCACAGACTCAAGTATCAGAGGAAGAGAGAGATCCCACACACACCCACATGGGCCTGCACAGTCTTTACAAATTTACAGGAGGCATCCCTGGACCATAAATCAGCAATTATTTTTAGCATGGTGATTTTGTAAAAGAATCCAAGCCAATCTCCCTGTGCAACACTGCACAGCCCAGGGCTCAGTGCTGGCACTGGCACAGGGGTGACACAGCTCAGTCACAGCACAACAACCCAACAGTGGGACTGCAGGGCACAGGGCAGTGGGTGGGACAGCCTGGGTGTCTCTGGTCAGTGACACAACATGGACACAGCTTCTGAGGGGGACAGATGGACACAGCTCACACTCAGTGCCAACACAGGTGACAGCAGAGAGACACCCAACCCTCAGAGTAACCCCCCTGATCCAGTGACACTGTCTGTGCTCCCAGACTCCTTCAGTCACACTCACACTACATTTAGTGACTCCCCAGCCACTCCCAAACCCCTCCCATACTCAGGAGTTGAGATTTTATCATCCAGGCTGCAGTGGGAGCCAAAGCTGGATGAGCACCTGAGGTCTCAAAGCCATGGGAGAGCCTTCAGCCTTCTCCCCTCATGGCCTGCTGTGCTTTGCCTGCTCAGCCCCAGCCCTGCCCTCAGGCACTCCCTCAGCAACTCAGTGAACTCACACACAAACTGCACTTACTTATCCAGGTCTATGTCAAGTGCCTTATAGGGATCATTGGGATCTTTGTCATCTTCATCACTGGGCAAAGCATTCTGCAGGAGAGTAAAGAGACACCCACTGAGGCAGCAAACTACTGCAATTTTCAAACTCAAGCTTAACACAACCCAAATTAACATTTTTTTGAGCCTGTGAACCCTGCAGAGGCCAGCTGCAGTCAGGCTCAGTAAGTTATGGGAACAATGCACTTCAGTGCAGCAGCCAGTTTCAAGATTAATTTGGAACAGAAACCCCTTCTTCATAAACAGCAGGACTTGAATTGCTGCTGTTCGGTTTTGATTAAAGGAAATTTTAGAAACAAATACAGATTACATCATTAGCATCTGCAATTAATTATCATCAGCTGCAAAGCTGCTGACTAGACAGCAAGTTACTGTCAAAGTGAAGCAGCAGAGCATAATAAATGCTATTTGGACAGTGTTACTTTTAGAGCAGGGATGAACATTGTTTGGTTGGTTTTGACTTTAATAGCTTCAGTGGCAATTTTTGTCTTTTTGTGAAAAAAAATAAACTGTAATTTCTTCCCCTGCAAAGAACAGCCTGGGATCATCTCAGTCACTTCTGAAACAGCTCTGGAACTGCCACATCACAGACTGGCTGCAGCTGTGGGGGCAAAAACCTCTCAAGAGCTGCACACAGATAAATCCCAGAGGCCAAGCACAGGAACTGACCTCTGGCATCTCCTCTGTGATGATGTCGACGTGGTGAGCTGGAGCAATGTCCTCCTCACTCTCTGTGTGCAGGGAGTTGTGCCGGTGGTGTTTCCCTCTCTTCTCCTTTTTCTGCTTTTTCTTTTTCTTGTCTTTCTCCAGTTTCTGTTTATGCCTTCTCTCTTCTTCCAGTTTCACATACTGGTCTGACATGGGCATTCCTGGGGAAAGCCAAGCTGCTTTCAGGTACAGAGCACATGGACTGGGCACTGAAACACCACAACAGGAGTGTGCCCTGCTGGTGATTCCAGCTTCATCCACATCTCTGTGCTTCCACACAGCCCCCCAGGCACCAGCTTTGCTGTGCACTGCATCTCTCCAGAAACAGGACAGAGCTCAACCCTGCTCTCTCATTCTTGGCTGCATTATTGCATTACAAGGAGCACCCAAACATTGAGATTTTAAGGAGAATTGGTGTTGGGAATTTAGCTGCTAGAAAATGGAAAAGTACAAAACCATGGCTAATTCCAAGTCCGGCACCTGCAAGATAGCAGTGTCCTTGGGCCTAGCTGTGGTAGGATAACAAACAGTGAAAGAGACATGAGAAAAGAGACATGTAACCCCCCTAAGGAATGAGGAAGAGTTGATGGTATAGTTTAACCAATAGATTGCTTGGCTTACAGAATATTCATAAGCTTATTACTCGCTGTATAAGTGTCTGATGCTCTCTTCAATAAACGGAATTTGCTTATCACTCATATTGAGTGTCTGAGTCTCCCCTCACCGACAAATGGCTCGGCCCTGACAAAGGCCCACATTTTTTCTCTGTGACAAATTGGTGACATTGCTGCTGTACTTGTAATGTAAAGAACTTTATCAACAGCTTTTCAGTGCTGTATCCAACCACTCCTTAGATACACAACCACTTCTGATAACTGAAATAAGATATTCAAACAGTATCTCTACCATTAGATTCTATTTCATGTCTCCTTCATCTCCTCCATTCAAGGTGACTGCTCCCACACAGAACAGTGGTTCCTCTACATGCTACAGACCTGGCTGCATGACATTCCTAATCACTGAACTACTTCTAATATTATCTTGAAAGGAACTCAGACTGCAAAGTACTATTTCCAAATGTAAATTAAGGAGATATATTTAAGACTCTAATGGAAGTGTGTTCCTTGCCCTTCAGAACCTCAGGTGGAAGTCCTAAGAAAGAATTATGACTTTTGCTAAAGTGAATTTCTTTAATTAAATTTAAAAGATTAGTTGTGCTTACCTGGAACTTTTAATGGGACAGAAAGGTCAATCTGGACCACAGGAATATGTTCCACCCCTGGAGTGTCTTGGTATCGCTGGGAAAAGAAAGATTTGTTACTTTCTGAGCACTGCCAGCACAAATTTCTGTAAATAGAAATATTACAAAACATCAAGCAGTTCAACCCCTAAGTGAACATTTTAAAAGATAGGAATGGAACAGCTTGTTAATAATTCTGTGTAGTAGCAGAGGGTGTTTTAAAGCCAGTTGATAACTATTATAAAGGACCCTACTCTTAGCTACAGCTTTTTAACCCCACTACTGCCCTGAAGAATTACTGCAGCTCCCAGAATGAAGAATTACTGCAGCTCTCAGAATGAAGAATTTTTGGTTTGTTTTATTGCTAATAACTTGCCACTTCAGAAGATAAATTTGGAGATTGGAGTTGAGGAATATGGGGCAGTCCTTCAGATATAGAGAGACACAGAGGGAATAAAGGAAGTTCTTTCCCTGAAAAAGGTTTTCAGAGACCACAACAACTTTCTGATCACAAAATAAATTGTGAGTTCCAGGGTCACCCTCTGCAGGGCTCTGAGTGAGGTGCCTGTGAGTGATGCCATCAGCCAGGGCTGGGACAAACTGCACAGACTCTCACAGGCTGCCCTGGGGGTACCAGGGCACTCAGGAGATTGTCAGCACAAACACGAGTTATAAAAACAGTTGTAGGCAGCCACTCCAGTCCATGCATTATAAAGTGGTCAGAACTGCAGGGGAAATATCCCAGAGGAGGCTGCAGCTCTGATATTCAGGGATCCTTCACAATGACAGCAGAGTCCAGTGAGATATTGCAATTCAGACTCACCTTCTGAGGGGAAGGAGAGCTTTTAATATAAAATGGGTTGTTGGCCTGTTCTTGTTTCCGGGCTTCTCGACGCTAAAAGCAAAAGAGGATTTGCAGTTACAATGTTTGTTTGTAAGCAAAGAGACAAAAGACACTAAAGTGCAAAACAACAGCTCCCTGCATTTTTGGAACAGTACATAACTACTGTGAAAAGACAAGAGCAGAGCAGCTTGTGTGTGCTAAAGCAGTTCTGAGTTACCTGACATGCTAGGATAGAACTGCAGGCACCATTACTGATTCCATCCCTGGGGGAGTTCAAGGCCAGGCTGGAAAGAGCTTGGAGCAACCTGGGATGGTGGAAGTGTCCCTGCCCTGGGCAGGGGGTGGGATGGGATGAGCTCTAAGGTCCCTCCTGTCCCAAGCCATTGTATATGATACTATAACTAATGTTCCTCAGAACACCCTCTCTGCTTTTTAATTATAGACTAAAGATAATAACTGTTGCAGACAATTTTATAAAAAATCCTTTCCTTAGGATTTTTTCCTCCTGAAAAGCTGAGAGGCCTCAGGAACAAAATGTAAACATTGATTATCATCTGCTGCTGTAGAATGCAACAGGGGAATCTGTGATTGGCCCATCTTGGATGTTCATAATTAATGGCCAATCACAATCAGCTGGCTTGGACAGAGAGTCTGAGAGAGCTGCCTTTGTTGTCATTCTCTTCTATTCTTGGCTAGCCTTCTGATGAGAACTTTTTTTCTATTCTTTTAGTATGGTTTTAATGTAATATATATAATAAAATAATAAATCAAGCCTTCTGAAATATGGAGTCAACATTCTCATCTCTCCCCTCCACCAAAAACCCCCGTGAACACCATCACAAATAATTTCCCAGACATTCATTTTTGATGGCAACTGGAATGTTGCTGTTTTCTGCAAGGAGAGGAAGAAGTGAAGATGAATATAACAAGTTCTCTCTGTGAAAGCAAAGAGGTCAGAGGCAGGAAAGGAGGGATCACTGCTGAGCACTATCATGGTTCAGTCATTCACAGGAGCTGCTCAGGCCCATAAACATCAGCTCACATCAGAGATCAGCTTTGCTGAGCTGTGGAGAGCCCAGGGCTCCCTGGCTACATGGAGATTCCACAGCAGCCCCCACTGCTCCAGCACCACTTAGATTAGTACTGAATTATGTAAGGAAAAGCATTTCAACATTCACTTACTCTGGCCAGTTCCTCTTCATCTATTTCTGGCTGTCTGTGTCTGGAATGCCTTTGTTCCTCCTCATGAAATATTGTTTTGGGCTTTTCATCTTCAGACTCACTGTCTGATGGAGGCTCATTGATCCAGGCATCAAGGTCCAGGCTGGGAAGAATTGCAGCAAACAAACAGCTTGACTCAGTACCCTCAAATATTTCAGTGTCTCTTCATATACTTTGCTTTATTATTCAAAGTTTAAATAAAGGTTTGGGAGAGAGAAGGAACTTTACCCCTCTGGAACAGGGACTTTCTTCTGTGCTTTAGGAGCCACAGGGTTCAGCTCGCCAGCAAACAGGGCTATCACTTCCTCAGCTACAGGAACTTCTTTTGCTTGTAGCTTCTGAATGTATTTTATTAGCTGCAAGATGCAAGAAGCCTAAAAACAAATGCAGAAATGGTTTCAGAGTAATATTTAACAAGCTGAACCAAACAAATCAAGTGAAGTCAACAGAAGGTGTTTTGTTCCATTAAGGAACTTAAGAGCAGCAGCATAAACTACAGGTTTATAGCAAATGTAAAAAGTCCATATTAAGCTTCTCTTTTAGCTGGATCCTTGTTGTGCCCTTAAGTGCCTGAATAATTTTAAAATTAAATTGTTTTGAGTGAACATCTTGCTGGCAGCCTTCAGATAAGGCATCAAACTGCAATAAGATCTGGCCTTTGTCACTGATAACAGCTGATAGAAAATGTGCAGAGCCACAGAGAACCAGAGACCTGCTCCAAGGCTTCCCATGATAAACCCCAAAATCATTTCATCCTCTTACCCTCTCCTGAACCTCCAGATCTGCACTCTGCACAAACTGAGGCAGGCGTTCAATCATCAGCTGTGTGATTTCCTGAGCTGCCTCCTTCTCCCCAGCCTGCTCCTTCTGCTGCAGGATGGATGCATAGAGCTTCACCATGTTCTGCACGTAAACAGCCTGGATGTGGCCTGGCAGGGTGGTAACTTTGGGCCTCAGCATTGCTTCCAGGGTTTGGTTTGCTTCCTCCAGGTGTCTGTAAGGACAGAATACACAGATGAAAGGCAAGCAAAAATAAAATCCAACAGGCAGTGCTTTATACAAAAAAGAACATCGATCACAGCACTTCTACAGACCTCATGCTCTTACTCAAAATTATCCACTCACAACTAAATGGAAGATGCACAAAAAAGTATTGCAATAATAAAAGTTGTAAATAAAGCCAAGTTGTTTCTAAGTGAAAATGTGATAACACTGGAAAAAGAGTGTATTTTCTTACTTCTTCAGCTGCAGTTTTCTTTGTACAACTTTTTTTTTTTAAAGAAAGTGAAGATCTGAGCTGTACCAGCATTCCCCCAACATCACACCTACACTGTGAACTTAAACTGGAGCCAGTGCCCAGAGTGGCAATTAGAAGGAGACACCAAATTAGCTGGTAAGAGGAGATTCCAGTACCACACCTGTCCAATCCACCAGAATAAAAGCTGGGTAACAGCTCTATCTGCACAAGCAAGTGACAAAAACACCTGTTCAAGCTGAAAAAACACATTGGTACAACACTGAAAATTGCAGTACTGTGGGCACTGAAAAATTTTGAGCAAAAAAAATGACAATTTTTAATTTCCAGGAAGATGGGGCTCTGCAAAAAACCTTTTAACAAGGGCAAAATAGGGAGGAGAGAAAGAACTAAGTCAAACATGGTGACCGCACATGTTCATGATTAAGGAGTTCCTTCAACATCTTAAGATCTAACAGCTGATACCTACAATACCAGAAGGACCCAGAGCTGTTGGAGAGTGCCCAGAGGAGGGACACGGAGCTGGGGAAGGGCTGAGGAGCAGCTGAGGGCACTTGGCTGGTTCAGCTGCAGCCCAGGAGACTGAGGGGAGGCTCCTCGGGGGCTGCAGCTCCTCCCCAGGGCAGGCACAGGGGCAGGGGCTGAGCTCTGCTCTGGCACAGGGACAGGAGCCCAGCAAGGGCTGCAGCTGTGCCAGGCCTTGGCCTGGAGCTCAGGGCAAGGTTCTGCCCCCCGAGGCTGCTGGGCACTGCCCAGGCTGCCCAGGGAATGGTGCCAAGGCTGCCAGAGCTGCAGGAGCTCCCAGGGGTGCTCAGGGTGGGGGTGTTGGGGTGGCTGTGCAGGGACAGGGCTGGATCAATGATCCCTGAGGGTCCCTTCCCACTGAGGACATTCCAGGTTCCATGGGCTGTCCGGTCTCTGAGCCTGTGTGGAGCTGGCAGTGCAGGCAGTGCAGGCAGTGGGGTCGTGTCTGTCACCCCTGGTGTCACCTGAACTCTCAGTGGCTGCTGCTGCCCAGGGTGCCAGAGCTGGACAGGGCTCTGAGCAGCCTGGGCTGGTGCAAGGTGGAACAAGATGGTCCCTAAGGTCTCTCCCAACCCAGACCAGCACTCCCAGGGTGCTCAGGGTGGGGGTGTTGGGGTGTCTGGGCAGGGACAGGGGTTAAACTCAATGATCCCTGTGGGTCCCTTCTGACTCGGGATATTCTGGGATTCTATGATTCACTACTATGGCTTCCTGCATGAGTGGGCAAGGCTGGAGAGACAGGAAAAATGATCAGCTAGTTAAAAATGTCGTGGCTAGAAAGAGCTGGGGAGTCAATAGTGTGAGGCAACAAGAGAAAAACAACCATTTTGGTGGCATTAAGGCACATACTCTGAACCCTCTCTCAAAACCAACTTTCAGTGAGCAAAAGCTTTGCCCAGCAGCTGCCCCTCAGAGCACACCAGGCCTGCACTTACTCAGAGAACTCCCCACAGATCCAGGCAGCAGCATAGAGCACCTCGCAGATGCCGTTCCTCTGGGTGTTGCTGGCGATCAGGTGCGCGTTGTCCAGCAGCATGGCCATCTGCGACACCGCGAACCTGCGGATGGCCTTCACCCTGATGGCCACGTCCAGCATCTGCGCCGCGATCAGGTGCCCGTGCCTCGTGCCCTCCAGCCGGGTCAGCTCCACCAGGATGCTTATGTACCTGTGGGAAAGGGAAGGGATGGGTGGGCATCAGAGCACAACCCTGCAAGAGCCCCACGTTGGGCACCACTTCAGAGCCTAAATGTGGGATGTGGGAGTCCAGGCAGCTCTCCAAAATGCAGTTTATTGTATCCAAGAGTTACAGCAGTCCAGGGTTGTGGGTGACAGAGCTGTGCCTACAGCTGTGAGCTCCAGCTGCAGGCAGGCCTGGAGACCTGCATCCCTCCCTCATTCAGGCTCTTCCTAACCCCTCTTACTAATGGTGCCCCACATTGGGCGCCACTAAATGAGGGATGTGGGACTCCAGGTTGCTCTCCAAAATGCAGTTTGCATCCAAGATGTTCCAGCAGGCCAGTGGTGGGTGCATGACAGAGCCTGTGCCTACAGCTGTGAGCTCCAGCTCCAGGCAGGCCTGGAGACCCACATCCCTCATTCAGGCTCTTACTGATGGTGCCCCACGTTGGGCATCACTTCAGAGCCTAAATGTGGGATGTGGGAGTCCAGGCAGCTCTCCAAAATGCAGTTTATTGTATCTAAGATTTTAGAGCAGTCCAGGGTCATGGGTGACAGAGCCTGTGCCTACAGCTGTCAGCTCCAGCTGCAGGCAGGCCTGGAGACCTGCAACCCTCATTCAGGCTCTTCCTAATCCCTCTTACTAATGGTGCCCCACGTTGGGTGCCACTGTAGCAGCCTAAATGAGGGATGTGGGACTCCAGGGGCTCTTCAAAATGCAGTTTATTGTATCTAACATGTTAGAGCAGTCCAGGGTGGTGGGTGACAGAGCCTGTGCCCACAGCTGTCAGCTCCAGCTGCAGCCAGGCCTGGAGACCCACATCCCTCATTCAGGCTCTTACTAATGGTGCCTCACACTGGGCGCCACTTAAGAGCCCAAATGAGGGATGTGGGACTCCAGGCAGCTCTCCAAAATGCAGTTTATTGCATCCAAGATGTTCCAGCAGGCCAGTGGTGGGTGGGTGACAGAGCCTGTGCCCACAGCTGTGAGCTCCAGCTCCAGGCAGGCCTGGAGTCCCACATCCCTCATTCAGGCTCTTACTGATGGTGCCCCACGTTGGGCACCACTTCAGAGCCTAAATGTGGGATGTGGGAGTCCAGGCAGCTCTCCAAAATGCAGTTTATTGTATCGAAGAGTTACAGCAGTCCAGGGTTGTGGGTGACAGAGCTGTGCCTACACCTGTCAGCTCCAGCTCCAGGCAGGCCTGGAGACCTGCATCCCTCATTCAGGCTCTTCCTAATCTCTCTTACTAATGGTGCCCCACGTTGGGTGCCACTGTAGCAGCCTAAATGAGGGATGTGGGACTCCAGGGGCTCTCCAAAATGCAGTTTATTGTATCTAAGATGTGAGAGCAGTCCAGGGTCATGGGTGACAGAGCTGTGCCTGCACCTGTCAGCTCCAGCTGCAGCCAGGCCTGGAGACATGCATCCCTCATTCAGGCTCTTACTAACAGTGCCCCACACTGGGCGCCACTTCAGAGCCCAAATGAGGGATGTGGGACTCCAGGCAGCTCTCCAAAATGCAGTTTATTGCATCCAAGTGTTACAGCAGTCCAGGGTGACAGAGCTGTGCCTACACCTGTCAGCTCCAGCTCCAGGCAGGCCTGGAGACCTGCATCCCTCCCTCATTCAGGCTCTTCCTAATCTCTCTTACTAATGGTGCCCCACGTTGGGTGCCACTGTAGCAGCCTAAATGAGGGATGTGGGACTCCAGGGGCTCTTCAAAATGCAGTTTATTGTATCTAACATGTTAGAGCAGTCCAGGGTGGTGGGTGACAGAGCCTGTGCCCACAGCTGTCAGCTCCAGCTGCAGCCAGGCCTGGAGTCCTGCATCCCTCATTCAGGCTCTTACTAATGGTGCCCCACACTGGGCGCCACTTAAGAGCCCAAATGAGGGATGTGGGACTCCAGGTTGCTCTTCAAAATGCAGTTTATTGCATCCAAGAGGTTCCAGCAGGCCAGAGTGGTTGGACAACAGAGCCTGTGCCTTTGGTTACATTGCATTATATACTTTTCTTTGCTGAGCATCTTCATACAGTAGAACCAATCTATACCTAAACTATTATCTATAGCCTATCATAACTACTGTAATTATCATATTCATTTTACTATTCTCCAAGCACTAAAAGTTAGTACATTACAGTTTAAGCTAGAAGTTGTTTTTCAGTTTTCTCGCAGTGGAAAATTCTGAGACCTTTTTTCTACTTGCAACTTTGCTGACTTGTTTGCCTGTGCTATCTTTCTGCTTAGTAAAAACATCTTCTTAAAGTAGGTTTATCCTTTGCTGTAAGTCAGAAAAACCCCTTCTAACTAACACACCCTTTGCCTCCTTATCCAGTAAGACTGGCTCTGCAATTCTTTTCTTCTATATCAAAACTTGCTTCCAACTCTATTCCTTCATCAGACTCCACATTCACAATCTTTCTGCTAAACACACATATCTGTGAGACTTCCTTGTCAAACTTTCATCCTTCCCAACACAACCCTGCACTGCCTTTGTGATGGCAAAGCTGGCAGCACTGACCATTCAAAGTTGGTGATGTACTGGTAGTTGGACTGGCTGCAGATGTCAATGATTTTGGTCAGCAGCTCATCACGGTACGTCGTCCCTTCGGCTTTATCCACGTGAATCATCAGCTTCTTCACAATCTCCATCAAGTTCTTCTTGGAGACCTGGTAAAGAGGTTTTGAGGGTTCAACCACTTTCCTACACAGCCAAGTCCTTCCAGTTAAACAGCTGCTGGCTCTTTGCTGGACTCATATAATGTTCACAAGAAACCAGAACCAACTCTGTGAGCCCCAATTCAAAAATGAACCTGCTGAATACTGTTCAGTGTTTTTGTTAAAGAAGAGTCAGTTCAAGTTATGAGGTGTTTCAGGAAAGACTGAATGTGGCCCTTAGTGCCAGGCCTGGCTGACAAATGGCCATAAGTTGGATTTTATGATCTCCAAGGCTTTTCCCAACCAAGCTGATTCTGTGATGACCTTCCCGTGGGAGAACTGAGGATCAGAATTTCTATCAGCAACACAGAAATCCAAGAGAAAGTGACTCTTCTACTGCCAGATTAGAACGTTTAAGAGTTTAAAACATTTTTGCTTATAAAGGAAACAAATTTAGGAGTCAGTAACATCCAATGGAATTGATTTCAAAATGGGTGATTTCCAACAGGGCCTGAACTGAGAAACTCCATCCAGTCTGAATCAGAATTTTTAAAGTCCTCATGCTGAGCCAGATATTTTACTTGTCCTAAGTGCCAGAAAAGATATAGAAGTTGTTATTAAAAGTCCTGCTGTGGAGTGGGCAGAGAAAGTTGCATGTTTTCCTTAAACATCACCTTCCTACAGGGTCAGTGGGGCTGTGAGGAAATAAATGCAGGAACATACCATGCCATAGAGGAGATCTAAAGCTCTGAGTCGGATGGACTCATCTTTGTCATCCAAACACTGGAGAATGAGATCCTTGTGAGACTGGACTGACTTGGGGTGCGTTTTCAGGATTTTGGACATAGCTAACAGGCCCAGGTACTTCACTGTGAAAGACAAAATAAAACTTCTTTCCAAATATAGAAATACTCTTTTGGGCTGAGCATGAAATCTTAAAGTTAAAAATTTCCCAGTATTCCTTGCAGTCACTAAAGTAAGTCAAAACTCTTGCATTTTACTATTATGCTCACTCTGCTGCAAATAGCTGGCACTGCTTTCCAAGCAGCCAGTCCATAAAAACCAGAAATCCCAGAGCATGGAAAGAACTGGTTTAGATTTACAAGACCACAAACAGCAGTAATAATTGCTGTCATTTGTTTTTAAAAATATTATTATAAAGAAGTGCTCACCATCAAAAATTATTTCCATATTAAACCCCCCAGCAACTGTTTACAGTACAGCACAACCCCTCTGAGGCTGCTGCAGCATCTCCCCAGGGCTTGGGGGCCAACAGCTCCATGAAGAAAGCACCATACTTACAGTTCTGGTCAGAATCTTCTATCAATATCCTCAACTTCTGCACACAAAGCTGGAAAAAAAAACCACACTGTGTTTATTACAGCTCTTAAGTAAAATAAGTCTTTGTGAAGTTTACTCAGTACACAAGGAAGTATCTGACCAAGACCTGAGGTCTCCAGGTGAGAGGGTTTTGTTGCATTAACAGACTTCCAAACACAAGGAACCTCTGTATGACTGTATTGATAGCAGGAAAAAAAGAGCTGAGAAAACTCTCAAACTCTAAAATGCAGAGTGAATTAAGTAGGAAAATTTATACAGGGAATGCTTCAATCTGCAGGATTGCACAGTGAGAGCACTTCAGGGAGCTGCTGCTGTAACTGCTGGCAGAGGAACACAATCCCATTTTCCCTGGCCCTTGGGACCCCCCAGCAGAGCAGAACAAGCCCCAAACCCAGGGTCCCACCTGGATGCTGGCGCTGTGGTTGGGCATCCCCGAGGACAGAGAGATCAGAACTGAAACAGAAGCACGAATTCCAGTCAGAATTTCTGTGCTGGAGTGACTGCAGCAACACCACCCAACAGCCCACACCCAGCTCAGGGAAAGATTATTGCTTGTCTGTTTATTGCTAAATTATTGTTTGTCTGTTTGCCTGGACTTTTGGGGGTCTAGGGGAAGGAGAGAAGGTTGTGACAAACTTGTAATGTCATATACCATAACAGTAATAATAAGAGGGCAGGAAAAAAAGTGTAAAGGTAGAAAAAAGCTGCAACAGCCAGGTCAAAGCTGCTCCTTTTTGCTCTCACTAGGGATTATTTCACTGACATCACATAGCAGTCAAGGCTATTAATATATCAGCAGCTACTGTACAGCTGAATTTTTAATTGTGCACTTTCCTAATGCAATGGGATGCAGCAATGGATCCTGGAGTTTAATGTGATTAGATTGGAGCTTTAATCAAGCCAGCCACTGTCGATTATTTGGGACACCTGAAAGCTCTGGCAGCACACAGCCCCACTGGAGCAAAGTGGGCTCACCCTGGTAACTGCTGCTGGCACAGCTGTGCCTGTGGGCACTGTCACCTCCAGAGCTGGCAGGTGCCAGGGGCTCCTCTGGCATTTCAGGGCTCATTTGCTGGCTCTGAGTTTGACATCACCATCCCTGAGGGGTCCTGGGTGGGTGAATTCCCCCTTACCCACAGGATGACCCCACTGGATCTCAGTGAAGGGCACTCTCACCCACAAATGAATTCCCCTCTGGGTTATTCTCACTTCCATCATTCCCTGAAGGAACAGCAGTGAGTGACAGATCTCTCTTCCCTCTCTGAACTGACCCAGCACAGCAAGTTCTGCACCATTATCCAAGGAAGCCACAGGAGACAGACAGACGGACTGTGAATGTCAATGACCCTGTGCTCCACACTCTGACACTGCAGCCAAGCCTGGGCTGCAATACTGTGTTATCCCTTTTGGCCTTTGTTTTCTCTCACCCTCCCAGCTATGGAGTTCACATCCCTTCCCCAGAAACTGAAACTGCCAATCAGTAATTCCAACTGCCTCCTCTAAGGAATTACGCCCCATTTTTAAACTGCAAAGTTGCAAAATTAAAAAAAAAAAAATCTGATCCATCATCACATCAGAGAACTTGGCAAGGAGACATCACTTGTTTTCATTCTGCTGCTGGTACATTTTGTAGTTGTAGCAACATTTAGGATCTGGCATATAAATAATCTCATTGTCTGTACCTGCCTTCAGCAAACACAACACAGCTGTAGTGGCTGTGCCTCACCCACTGACAACAAAGCATTTCAGCCCCACACTAACACAAAATTTGCCAGGACTTATTGCATTTTAGAATACATTAAGTTAAAGAATAAAGCTTTACAGATGGTGTCAGTTGATAACAAAGTTCATCACGTTTTTTTTTTCTAGGTTCCAAGTTTTAGTTCTCACCTGCTATTACTGTGTTCACACATTCATATAGGAGAGACATGGCTGAGGTGCTGAAACAGAAATCAGGTATATTAAATAAGGAATAAACCAGCACATTTTGAAGAGTTGTCAGCACTATCTTGGAGCTAGTTAGCACCCTGAACTTCACAAGACATTGTCAATATTCTGCTCCATATCCCTTCAAACAGATGAAATGATTCTCACTTAAACACTGTTGGGGGGGAGGAATTTTTAAACAAATGTTTAAAAGCTCAAAAATCTTCCTGGAAAAGCAGCAAGTAAGAGCACTGTGACACAAGGAATAAGGAAGGAAGTGGTTACTCAAACTCCAGCACCAGTCACACAATACTGAAGCAATCTTGTCCAAGAATCAAATTAAATCCTCTGCCCAAGGTCAAAAACTCATGACAAGGCAGATGGAGAAGCTCAAATCTCTCTCCAAGCGAGTGAGTCACCCCAGCAGCAGAGCCTTGGGATGCAGGAACACACTTCCCATCCCTGGAAACCATCAAGCCATTCCCAGGGCCTGATTTTCCCCAAACTCCAATCCAAGGCTGCCTGTGCCAGCTGAACACAGAGCAGTTCTGAGATTGCAGAGTCCCTCCAAAGCCTGATCTGTACAAGAGGAACCTGCCAAGCCCCAAGGGAGCAGGCTCCAAGCACAGGGCACAGGGAAGGAGCAGAACTCCGGTGGCACAGCGATGCCCTGAGGGTCAGCTTGGGATGCTGAGAACCAAAACCAACACTTCTGCTCCCTGGGCACTTGGTGGGACAGCTCAGGGTGCTGGGACTCATAATGAGACACAAAATGACTGAATGGATGTGGGATCTCAGGATCTGAGTCCTGAGGTGCCGAGTCACCGAGAGCACCCTTGGGGGGCTCGGGAGTCCTGGAATGTTCCAGAAGTGTCTGGTGGCTGGACTTTGATCCTACACAGGAGACGACACCTGTATGAGGACAGGAGGGTTTCACCGGGGTGAATGGTGAAGGGATTGGTTAATTAGAGAGTGAGACACAGGGTTTAGGATTTCTGTACAGGGGGGTTTAGAGAAGTAAGATGGAGGAACTGGGGTGTGTCCTGTCCTTCTTCTTCTTCTTCTTCTCCTCCATCTTCTGTGGTGATGGTGGCACTTTTGGATTGGTTATTACTGAAAGTGCACCCAGCAATAAGAATAAATGGTATTGGGGAAAAATGATAAATATTGTACACGTAACAATGGGTATAAAGATAGGTGACCGCCCGGAGGGCAGCACAGTGTGCTCATGGCTGGCTGCTGAGCAGAGCTCTGTCGGGCTGAAAGAACATTTTTTAGATAAACAATTAATAAACATAAAAACCGAAAGAAGAACTGAAGCCTCTTCTCGTCCTTTGATACGCGGCTGCCCCAAGGCCACCCCGGGCCTTTCCAGGCCCTCCAAACAGCCGAAAACCAGACAAATGGAGACCAAGCCAAAGAGGATTCAGTCCCCACAACTCAGAATTACTGATGTGGGAGCTGGGATTGTCCATCTTCCTGTTTTTTCTGATGGGTTGCAGCTATTTGTTACTGCTGACAGCTCCCTGGAGGTACCTGGATGCTGGTCTGTTCTGAGCCTGCCTTAAAGGAACATGAGGATGGACAGAAATCCTCTGGCTAGAGCTCCTCTCAATGCCACACAGATTGCTGCTTAAAACCTTGCTCTGTCACTCAACAACTCCTGCATAAGATCACACTTCCTCTTCATAACAAGGAGAATCCATGTGTTCCCCCCAAGGCATCTATTTCCCGATTTCAGTTCAGAATTAGAACCACTACACCACCACAAACCAGCAACAGACAAGGGACAAGGAAATAACTTCAACTTTATTTAATCTACATTTAGAATATATAAATTGTAAGAGCCTCTTTCAAAACCCATCTGAGCTGCCAAATGCATGAGAAAGGGCTTTAATATATTCCTTGTCATGCTGCTTTGGTGGGTAAGGCACTCCCAAAAGTCAGGAATCAAATGTGTGAGGTAAATAGGAGAGGCAAATACACAGCTGAGCCTTTTTATACATCCTTCACAGTCAGCTCTGGCTTGAAATGCAGTGAAAGGAAAGCAAATTGCTCCAATTTTCATCCATCCATTGAAGGAATTCCTGCTGACAGGCAGACACCCAGAGATTTTCCTTTAAGGTATTTTACCCCACTCAGGTTTTCCAGAAACAACCCTTACCTAAGAATATCTTTTGATACTTGAAGCCAATATACCAAAAGCCAATAAAAAATGATAAAATGTATTATCATCCCAGCTACTGACCCACCCACCAGGCCTTCCCCAGCAGGATCTGTCACACAAACCTGTGGATGAGGTTGGTCAGGGGCTCAATCAGTTTCTTTCCCAGTCTTGGTTCTAATGGAGTAAGAGCACCAAACTATTCAATAAGAAGAAAAGAAGAAAAGTCAGTTAATAGCTGCTTTTCAACAGCTTCAAAACATTATGTAAATTGCAGCTCACTGTATTTAAACCAAGCTATATTAACATATTTTTCTCTTTGGTTACATTCAAACATTAGAAGATATTCCTGGTTTCTTTTTATTCAGATTGAATGGTAACTATGCCTCCCAGCAAGAAATCCATTTTCACACCCAAGGTAATTTACTGAGAACTCTAATCCTGTAAACAAGAAGCAGAATACTTGCCAGTTTTATAATTTTAATGAGAACCCAATTATTGGTTGACGACGTCATCAGCTTGAAGAAGAGGGGAGCAAGGGAAAGGTAATTTTTGGGATTGCGTCGAGCCAGCTCACAAATGACATTGACTGCAGCAGACTGCACACCTGGCAAACAGGAGGAGAAGCACAAATCTCATCAGTGCCTTGAAGGTTCTGGTGCACAACTCCCACAGCAAAAGCAGCTCAAGCTTCAGACCTGTGTGTGCAATGTTTGGCCTCATTCCCAAGCCTGAGGCAGTAAATACAGGGATGTAAAAACTGAGAAAGGGTTTTATTGAATTCTGGCTGTTTTCTAATAGAGCAGCAAGCCAGGTATCTGCTTTGGTCCAGCATGAGAAAAACCAGCACACTGCCACATCCCTGCCCTGGGCTGTGGGACACAGACACAATCAATAATCAGCCACCAGAAAGTTTCCAATCACTCCTGACTTCTCTGATATGTATGTCACAGACATCTTTTGTGGAAAATCCTTCCTTTAGGATTTTTCCTTCTTCTGGGAAGCTGAGGCCCCAGAAAGAGAATGCAAACAACAGCTGTCTGCTGCTGTGGAATGTAACAGGTGCACCTGTGATTAGTCCATGTTGCTTGTGCACAATTAAGAACCAATCAAAGACAAGCTTTCTCTGAGACAGTATCAGAGAGAACTCCCTTGTTTATTGATTCCTATTCAATTCTTAGCTTAGCAGCTTCTGAACTTCTCTCTCTATTCCTTTTAGTATAGTCATAATGTAACATATATCATAAATTAATAAATCCAGCTTTCTGATCATAGAGTCAAGATTCTCGTCCATCTCTCTCACCCTGAAAGACCCTTGCAAGCCCAATAACATATGTATTATTTAAAAATGTTTCAATACAAAACAGAAATAATTCCTTAAGCAATCTGACTGGACATAATCACTCCCTACTCATTGCTCAGCCCCTGACAGGGGATGTTGTCAGTTTGGAATGTTTTAGTCTAGACAGGCTGGGGGTCCCAGCACAGAGCAATCCTTCACCAAGTTTAACAGGCAATTTCTTCCTCTCTCTGCAGGTGAGGGATTTTGCTTTCTTTAATAACACTGTCCCTGGAAGATAAATATTCCATGCCCACAATAAAACAGTTGGGAAATGCAATTAATTGAATTTCTCCCTGTAATTGCTGATACAAATCAAGTGGAGATCAAATACACACCACACACAGAATTCCTAAAACAAGTGTTTGGTGCAGTGAGGGAACACCAGCATCTCCTAAAGACTGAGGAAAAATGTGGATATGATACTGAGCAATTGCAGGCTTCCTGTGCTGCACTGACAACAATACTGAGGGGCCCAAAGAGAAGTCTAGACCCAAATAAATTAAAAATACACTTAGGAATGCTAAATAATTTTAAGGGTGTTCACTGCAAGTCAACAGTTGCAGCTTGCTAAAAAGGCACAAGTAGTAACCAAATCAGAATCCCAGACCCCGAAATAAACTGAAATATTTTCAACAGCCAAGTTCAGTAAGCACAAATCAGCAAATTTTAAGCTGCTTTGTCCATTAAGGTTTAACCCACTGATATACTTTCAGCAGCTGTGGGTTTGAAGAAATGGACATTTTAAAGAACTTATTTTTAATATGGCAACACCCATCAAAATTCTCCTATGCTCACCTACCCTCAGCCAGGGGAGTCAGTGCCCAGAAGATGGTTACAGCATTTTTCATGCACTGTTTTCTCCACCAGCTCTACAAGCACATGGATGTCCACGTGTGAGAGCAGAAGGAATTCACCAAAATCCACTCACCAGGATCTGGATCTTCAAGTTTCTCTTTAAGGCGAGGAAATGCAGGACGGAGGGACTCAGGGTACTTCAAAAAAACTTTGTACATGATTAACACTGCCTTCTTCCTGATGTAAGGCTTTGTGTGAGACATCTGGGAAGGAAACAACTGCAGTCAGGCTCTGAGCACATCTGGGAGCTCCTGGGCTCACACTGCTCTCACCAAGCTCTTCCTGCTCTTGAAAAACTCAGCTTTGAGGCAAGAGCAAAATATTGCTGTTTATCACCAAAACTAATGAATGTATTTCAAAGTGATCCTCTAGATCTAACTAAGGTTTGTAAAAGCTCCCCAGAACCCCCACAAGAATGAAGCAGCAGGTTTCACGTTCTAAATTTATCAGTTCAGTTCTAAATTTAAGATATTTACCAGATTTGAATAACTTAACATGATAAAATTTTAAAGTAAAGTTATTTCAACCTTATGAACTCACCAATGTCATGATGTCATTTGCCAAGTCCCTGGCAAGATCTGGAGTAACAAAACAGGACAAGCCAGTCAGTGCAACTCCAGTATCATACTGGTTAGGGCTACTCAGATCCTGAAAAAAGAGAAACGCGCTCAAAAATTTAAGATCATACAGAATGTTAAGCAACAACTTCCTCAGAATAATTTTATTTAATCAACATAAATGAAGCTGAGCTTCTTCTTCATGGGAATATTTATCTATCAACTACTAACAGCTGCTAAACTACAGCCAGCCTGGGGTTTAATAATGGTCACAAAGAACCATAATTAAACAGGAGATGGATGACTGCAACATAAAAGTAATCAGAGTGATCATACCTTGGTGGTGTTTTGGGAATGGAAATAGTTTTGAAACACTCATTACTTATTACAAACATATTATATTACTTATTACAGACGTATTTGAAGTGCTAAAAAACTGGTATTAAACACTAACCCTGCTAAGTCCAATTCCAAATGTGAACTTGACTGGGAACAAGCACTCTTGGTGAGTGGAGTTCCACTTTAATCCAGCAGAGAAATGAGATTATTCTTCTCCCAAACTGCTGGCAGCACCACAATTTCCAGTCCACAAAGACAGGACATGAGTTATGTGTGTGGAACACATTTATTGGTCAGGTTCCTTTGGATCTATTTGTAGTCATCCTACCCAGCTCTCCATAATCTTTCAGGTCTTCCTAAGCTTAAGTCCCCCATAGTAAAATTAATTTATGAGTAAGATCAAGTATAGACTATAAATTGTGCATCAGGAAACACAAACATGAAGGAGCTGCACAGAGCATTCCCACATGGACTGCTGAATTAAGAGCCCAGATTCACATGGATACTGAAGCTGCAGGAGAGCTAAACATAGTCAGGCCTTTGGGGTTCTGTGCCATTTACATCTCATTTAAAAACCTGCTGCAGGTGGTGGGAAATTAGAGTCTACTTTAAGAATAATGCAATCTACTTCTTAAGGAGCAAAAAACTGCAATTTATCCTGGCTCTAGTGTAGTTTTAGAACTGATAAATCCTTCAAATCTCAAGTTGTCGGATCAATGAAACATGAAAAGGCATGAAGAGATTTTTATCTTTTATGTAAAAACTTGGCACAAAGTGGAAGTGGCCAGTAAGTGACTGAAACTCAATAAAATAAAGAGTCCATAATGAAGACAATAGATATTCCCATTCAGCACAGAATAGTTCAGAAGATAAAGGGAAAAGCACCAGTTCTTTAGGAAGATACTGGCTAACATCCCACTGCTCTTTTTTAAGCAAAGAAAACACATTTTGGTTCCTCAGATGGTAAACATGTAGGCAGATCTTGCACTGGATCAGTCAAGTTTTAAAGCAGTGATACTCAAAAAATGAAAG
Organism: Zonotrichia albicollis; assembly: GCF_047830755.1. Lineage (NCBI taxonomy): Eukaryota > Metazoa > Chordata > Aves > Passeriformes > Passerellidae > Zonotrichia > Zonotrichia albicollis. Next base: position 2,602,751 of record NC_133847.1, read on the forward strand.
TCAAGAGCTTAAAAAAATATCTGTAACTTCAAGAATGGGAAAACTGTGCTGCAAACCAGTAACTCCAAGTGATCAAACTCTATGAAAGTGAAAACATACGTGGGTACATAAATACACAACAAAACTTTCCAAACTTTCCTCACCATTTTTACACTCAATTCTGCCAGAGAAGTCAAAGTCTGACGTGGAATTACAGACAAAAAGATCCCTCACAAGTAGAAGTGCTGTGGAGCCACTGCTCATTTTACTTCAGCAATGGGGACATTTTCCCTCCTGTTACACTCTGACAAGCACTGCCTAGAGACCAGCAAAGTTATTTCTGACTCCATTCTCTGTGCTGAACAAACACAGAGCTGGTTTGAGACAGCACAGGGAGGGATGTGCACAGCTCCTGAGTGTTTCATGAATCCCTCTGCTTGTGGAACGACAGGAGACTGCAAATCAAGAATTCTACTGCAACACCTCTGTATTCCTCATGGAGAAATACTCAGTACAGATGGGAGAGTGCAAGAAGAAATGAAGAACTGAACATTTACCTTTCTGATCTGATTAGTTGTCAGCATGATGACATCAGTCCCTTCATGAAAGCACTGGGAGGCAGCCAGGTAACCAATGCGCTGGGAAAGGCAAGGAGGAACACAAGGTTTGGTTTCCAAGTCAATTTAGACAATGTTTAGGTGGAAAACAACTGGTGGTTTTATAAGCAATATTCAAAAGGTGAATGAGTAGGTTTTATAAGCAATATTCAAAAGGTGAATGAGTAGGTGATGAAACCCCCCCCCTAGAAAAGGGGGTTTACATCAAAAAAGAGAAAATTCAGACAAGTAATTTTCTACTGATCATTTATCTGTCTTAGGGATAATAAAACCACCTTCACCTTCCCTATTTTGTTACAACACAGTTCACAGACCACAAAGCTGCAGAAATAAGGTAGAATTGGCTATCACAATTATTTTGTCTGTGTTGACTCCTGAGTTTCAGGTACAAAGCCCCATTAGGGAATAATTTCTTAGGAAGCAACATTCCACCATGTTTGGTGAGAAAGGTCTGCAACTGAACATAAAACAAATCTCTCAAGAAAAATTATAAAGCTATTAGAGAACAAAAAATGCCTGGTACTAAGAATCTCAGGTGGCTTTCACATAAAATTACCCTGGCTTTTCACAAAGGGTATCTGCCAGCTTGGCCAGGACAGCTGCATTTCCAGAGAACTCACCTTGAATGTAAACTTGGAAGCACTCATAACTTCAATAATGTTGAAAGCAGCCCAACTGATGTCATAGCCCAGCATCTGTAACTGTGAGCAGAGAAGCCAAGATAAACTTGTGAAATAAAGAGACTCAAGGAAATAGGTCAAGACAAGTCCCAAAATTGAACATGCAACAGGAGTCTGAAAATGACACTGCAGGCATCACAGGTTTATGAGCAATGCACCACCCACAGAAAGTGAAAGACATCACAAGTTTCCAACAGTTGGCATCAGTTCCAGGCTGCCCAGAGCAGCTGGGGCTGCCCCTGGATCCCTGGCAGTGCCCAAGGTGAAGCTGGATGGGGGTTGGAGCACCCTGGGACAGTGGAAGGTGTCCCTGCCATGGCAGGAGGATGAGCTTTAAGGTCTCCTCAAATCCAAATCATTCTGTGATTCTATGATCTGCAGTTATATAAGCACTGGTGTGATGGGTTTTCTTCCTGATTTTCTTTTAATAAAAACCATAACAGAACCACAAAAAAATCTTTACCAAAATTTCTGTCTCCTTGTCAATAGAGGACTGAGCAAAGAGAAACAAACCCAGTTTCAAGTGCTCATGTCACTATGTCGTAAGAACCAATCCAGCTGAAAACAATTTCTTTTAACTTGTTTGCTTTAAATGAGATTCATTTCCTGCCCCATGACAATTAAATCCAGTTGTAGCAAACAGAGCAGGAACTGCAGCCTCTGACATCAGAGCTGGGACAGCGACATCCCCACAGGCTGCACTTAGAGCAGGGGAGGCAGAGCAGGCACCCAGAGCCAGGGCTGCCTCCAAACCAGCAGGAAAGAAGAAAATGCAGCTGCAGCTCCAGGGGAGCCCACAGGCACTCACATAGGTCAGTTTGCAGACTGCGTTTGCCTTCACTGCGATGTTGTCCTGCTTCAGCTCCTGCTTGATCTCGTCGATGCACTGAGAGATGTATTTTGCCTGAGGAAAGCAAACAAAAATTTGAGCTCCTCCACCAGTTTCTCAAGTTTCCAGCATGTTAGTGGGGAGAAGCAGCAGAACTCCATTTGCAAGCATCAATCTCACACACACACAATTTAGTAAGCACTTAATTCTGACAAAATTACTTATTAAAAACCCACCACAATTCTGTTACAAAACCAAAAGTACGAGATGTCTCTTTGGTGGTTGTCCCTTCTGCCTCTCCCTCACAATTCCACCACTCACTCCAAAGCTCCAGATTCAAAAATCTGCAATCATGAAGTTGTTCAATGGATGTTGCAGTGTGTTGCAATGTCCTGTTTTAAACTTCCGGGTCCCTTCCCAGGTGTGCCTATGCCTTCTCCCTTCCCCCTCGCCCCTCGCTGAGTGTGCCCTGTCAATCAGGCTAGCATACCAGCAAGGCGTCGTGTGGTTGGTCCCTCAGGCCTGGGGGACATTGGATAGGTGTCCCCAGTCCCTTGAGACCCTGCCCCTTCACCTGGTTGGTGGCTCACCTGTCCCCTCCCCTTCCCCTGTCCTGAGCTTAAAAGGTGAATGAGACCATGCGGCCTCATTCTGTTGGAGCAGTTGCCCCGGCTCAGACCTCTGTAACCATGGAATAAACATCTGGATATAACCCTCCAACAGAATCCTCTCCTTTTCTCTCCACCATCGCCAGAAGCTCTCTCTCCTGAGGTAAACGGAGTCCTGACAAGCCTGGACTTGCGTCTGTGCCCCGCTGCACTCTCCAGCAGCCAAGGTATCTCTGGGGTAAAGCACCACAGTGCTGCCTTTGGCCCAGCAGCGAGCACCACACTGACCCAGGCACCATCTAACTGGTTATATTGGGATTCATATTCCAATAAATGGAGACTGAGTAGGCAGATGTCTGCACAAACCCAGAGCTGACCACTGCCAGAAATCACTGCCTGCAGAGGGACGTCAGAGAACACCCCCTCATTGGTGACAAGGACAAATGTTGTGGTGTGTTGCAATATCCTGTTTTACCTTCTCCCTTCCCCCTCGCCCCTCGCTGAGTGTGCCCTGTCAATCAGGCTAACATACCAGCAAGGCGTCGTGTGATTGCTCCCCCAGGCCTGGGGGACATTGGATAGGTGTCCCCAGTCCCTTGAGACCCTGCCCCTTCACCTGGTTGGTAGCTCACCTGTCCCCTCCCCTTCCCCTGTCCTGAGCTTAAAATGTTAATGAGACCATGCGGCCTCTATTCTGTTAGCAGCAGTGGCCCGGTGCAGACATCTCTGTACCCATGGAATAAACATCTGGCAACCTTCTAGCAGAATCCACTCCCTTTCTCTCCACCATCGCCAGAAGCTCTCTCTCCTGAGGTAAACGGAGTCCTGACAGCCTGGACTTGCCCTGCTGCAATCTCCAGCAGCCAAGGTATCTCTGGGGTAAAGCACCACAGTGCTGCCTTTGGCCCAGCAGCGAGCACCACACTGACCCAGGCACAATCTAACTGGTTATATTGGGATTCATATTCCAATAAATGGAGACTGAGTAGGCAGAGGTCTGCACAAACCCAGAGCTGACCACTGCCAGAAATCACTGCCTGCAGAGGGACATCAGAGAACACCCCCTCATTGGTGACAAGGACAAACTGTCACACACTGCTAACAGCCCACAGACCAAAGGGGACTGAGGAAAACACCCCAATTTTGGACCTGCTGCCAATGATGGCACTGGGGGTGTGCACCCACAACACAGGGACATCACAAGCCTTGGAAGGGACACTGGTGCTTCCTGAATCCCCCCAGCCATGGAAAACCCCATGGAAACTCATGAACCCCTCTCTGGTTCCCAACTTCCATGAGCCCTTTTGCCATTTACACATTTTGATAAATAACAGTTATTTCTATGAATCCCTCAGCAATTCAAAGAGCCAAATGTCACAATGTTTGCATTTAAATATTGGTGCTTCACATCTTTCCAAGCAATCACATCTGTGCTTGTGGGAAGGATGTGGCAAACATGTGATTTAAAATTATCTGTACAGATTTTACTTTATACACAGAATTTGCTCAGCCAAAGATTCTTCCAGTTCACAATTAATTATTATTTTAGTACTGAAAGCATCTGCTACAGGAATAATGAAAATTTAAATGCAAAGAAATAATCTCTCTTTCCAAAGCCATGCATGCACCAGGGTATTTCACATTCCTAGCTGCCAGAGGAACCAGGTCAGAACCGGATTACCCAATCCCTGCCTGAATACCACCACCTTCCTCCAAAATGATATTTTCAGCACAGAAGTGTTTAGTGGCCTGACTTTAATCAGTATTTTTCCCCTTTACACTAATTTTTGTGTATTAATACAACCATTTTTTAGTATTTTATAAATGTCCTGTGTCGCAGACATCTTTTAACGAAAAATCCTTTCCTTAGGATGTTTCCTCCTGAGAAGCTGAGAGGCCTCAGGGACAAAATGTAAACATTGATTATCTGCTGCTGTGGAATGCAAAGGTGCATCTGTGATTGGTCTCATGTGGTTGTTTGTAATTAATGGCCAATCACAGTCAGCTGGTTCAGACAGAGTCAAGACACAAACTTTTGTTATCATCCTTTCTTATTCTATTCTTAGCTAACCTTCGGATGAAACTTTTTCTTCTATTATTTTAGTACAGTTTTAATGTAATATATATCATAAAATAATAAATCAGCCTTCTGAAACATGGAGTCAGATCCTCATCTCTTCCCTCAACATAAAACCCCTGTGAACAGGTCACAGTCCTGGAGTGACACAATGCAAGTCACAAAGGTTTGGTGCTATGGATGGAAATCAGCCCTGGGGGAAGGACTTGGGCTGTTGGTGGGTGAGGGGCTCAGGCTGCCCCAGAAACCCCCCCTGTGCTGGGCTGAGCCCCGGCGTGGGCAGCAGGGCAGGGGGGGATTCTGCCCCTCTGCCCCTGGGCTCAGGTGAGACCCCACCTGTGGGATCTCAGCACCTCAGCACTGAGGTGCCACCGAGAGCACCCTTGGGGGGCTCGGGAGTCCTGGAATGTTCCAGAAGTGTCTGGTGGCTGGACTTTGATCCTACACAGGAGACGACACCTGTATGAGGATAGGAGGGTTTCACCGGGGTGAATGGTGAAGGGATAAGTTAATTAGAGAGTGAGACACAGGGTTTAGGATTTCTGTACAGGGGGGTTTAGAGAAGTAAGATGGAGGAATTGGGGCGTGTCCTGTCCTCCTTCTTCTTCTTTTCTCCTCCATCTTCTGTGGTGATGGTGGCACTTTTGGATTGGTTATTACTGAAAGTGCACCGGGCAATAAGGGTGAAAGGTATTGGGGAAAAATGATAAATATTGTACACGTAACTTTGGGTATAAAGATAGGTGACCGCCCCGGAGGGCAGCACAGTGTGCTCATGGCTGGCTGCTGAGCAGAGCTCTGTCGGGCCAAAAGAAAATCTTTTAGATAAACAATTAATAAACATAAAAACCGAAAGAAGAACTGAAGCCTCTTCTCGTCCTTTGATACGCGGGCTGCCCCAAGGCCACCCCGGGCCTTTCCAGGCCATCCAAACAGCCGAAAACCGGACACCCACCTGCAGAGCTGCCCCAGCCCTGGGCAGCAGCAGCAGGAGGACGTGGGGCTGCTGCAGCCAGGCCAGAGGAGCCACGGAGATGCTGCCAGGGCTGGAGCCCCTCTGCTCTGAGCCAGCCTGGCACTGCTGGGGGGGCTCAGCACACAGATGAATGCATTTAAGGGAATTTAAGCTGTTCCTAAATGCCTGTGTTTGGATAGAAATACCATCCTTACAGTGGGAATTCTCATGTTAAGGGAGGGCACTGGAAACACCAAACAACCCTTTCCTGTACACAGATCCCTTCTGTTCTCCTGGGTACAGGACAGTGGATCTCATCTGCCAAAACTGGAGATGGCATCACCCCCAAACACTTAACAACACAGTGACCAGGTGACTTTACCCAGAAGCAGATTTGGGATTGTAAACCCTTCACCTGAGAGTGATTCAGGTCCTGACAACTCACATGGGAAGTTTAAACTCTTGAGTATAAACTAAAAAAACCCTTCTGAGGGTAGAAAATAAATACTTCATTAAAAATGCTGCAAGAGTGACTTACACAAGATGCAACTGATCCACAAATATATTGTACTTGGCCTTGAATATTTTATGCTCCCAGAAGAGCACACTGGAACAGTGTCACAGAATCCTTCATGTGTGTATCTTGTTGCCAGTGATGGCTCTCAAGGCAGGGACACTGACACACAGGTTCTCAGTCTTTACCTCCATAACCAAAAGCCTCACTTATTTCCCACTGCATTTTTCCCCACACTATTCAAACATGAGCTTAATCTTCTGGCAACCTCTTCAGAGTTGAGCAGGAGAGGTGGAAAAAACAGAGCACAGAGAAGTTCAGTAGTGCCCAGCCTGGCACAGCTGAACAAGGCTCCAGAGTCAGCCCCAACATCCCACAGGTGAATCCCTGCCCACCAGTGAGTCCAGCTTCTGGAAAAGCACATTACAGAACTCAGCAGCAGATCTGCAACTGAAAAAGGGGATTAGAGAGAGCAGAAAGAAGTCCTTCTGAAACAGCTGTACTTCAAATCCCAAAACACTCCAAGCAATGACAGGCACTATAAATAGAAAGCTTTACAGGATCAGCAGGTATTAACTTTTTGTTAATCCTGTGGAGTGGCACTGCCATGAATGAGCAATATGAGGAAATCTGATCTGTGCAGTCTCCATCCTAAATCTGAAAGGCAAGCACCACACCCAGCCTGATCTGCTGCCACATCACACCCACAGAGCTGGGAGGGAACCTGGAGGTGGGAGCAGATCCTCAGTGAGGCTCTGGCGTGGAGCCCTGACCTGGGCACAGTGCTGGGCACCAACCCATACCCACAGCTCCCACTGCTGCTCAGTGGGGTCACACCACACAGCAAAAACAACAACCCCTTGATGCAATGAAAAAAAAAATCTAGTCACTCAACAAGGCCTAAATACTTGGAAGAAAAAAACCTTTAACATTTACATACTGACACAGCAAAAAAAATCTGGGTATCCTGCCCAGCACTGATTATGTCTTTGCATAAATGCTTCTAATATAGGAATTTCCTAGTGTGGTAATTAAAACCAAATCTTTCCCAGGATATAAGTAGCTCTGTTTTTCCTTAAATGTTTTTGAGGTCCCATGAATCACAGAATCACTGAGGTTGGAAAAGCCCTGAAGGATCAACAAGTCCAGCAGTTGTTAGTGCAGCACTGCCATGTTCATCACTCAAACATGCCCCAAATGCCACAGCCACCCGGTTTTTGAACACTTCCAGGGATGGTGACTCCACCACTGCCCTGGGCAGCCCCTTCCAATGTCTGACCACCCCTTCTATGAAGCAATTTCTTCTAATATCCAATCTAAACCTCACCTGGTACAGCTTGAAGCAGTTTCCTCCTGTCCTGTGCCTGTCCCCTGTGAGCAGAGCCTGATCTCCCTGGTTGTCCCCTCCTGTCAGGAGCTGTGCAGAGCCACAAGGTCCCCCCTGAGCCTCCTTTTCTTCAGGCTCAGCCTCCCAGCTCCTCCTCATCACATTTGTGCTCCAGTCCCTGCTCTGGACATGCTCCAGCCCTTCAATGTATTTCCTATCATGAGGGGCTCAACCCTGACCCCAGGATTCAAGGCAGGGCCTCAGCAGTGCCCAGAGTTCATTACAGTACTCATTACAATACCAATTTATTTCTTAGCTGTTAATTCCTTACTAATCCTGTGACAGTACAATTTGCAATTTTGTGTTGATGGCTCACACATCCTGGCCAGTGGACTGAGGAGCATTTCTAAGCCCCAACACTCACAGACCTGAGTGTGCCAGGCAATGCTCAGGAAGCCTCTCAGGAGGAAGGGTGGGAGCAGGGGCACAGCTGAAGGCTCTGGGAGCAGCAGGCAAGGAGCTGAGGCTCTTTTATTGCTGCCAAGAGGGAAAGGAGCCTTCCCTGCTCGGTGGAAAGGCTCCTTAATGAAATGCTATAGCAACCACTGTGGTCATTGTTCTCTCTGCCAAGGAGCATTACAGGAACACGCCTGGAGCAGCCCAGCTAAAACCCAAGTGCAGCCTGCAGATGTGAGCAGGGAGCTGTGGGAACAGCACAGCCACAGCTGCAGATCTCAGTCACCAGAGAGATGCTGGAGTGTTTTATAGCCATTAACAAAATACACGAGCTGTTTTTTAAAACAAGCCCAAATTCCTCAAGAATTCCAAGATCTCACCTAGAAAATATGTGCATTTAAATGCATGTGAGTGGCTAAAATAAGTAAGAAGGCATCATGAATCAAATACACAGTCTCTCTGAAATGGAAGGAGGAAGGGGAGAGTGGGTCATGGTAAGAAGCCAAAAATGCCATTTTATAGGATTTTTCATTTCCCAGCCATGTTTTTTGACTTAACTTTGAAAAACACTAAATCTTTATTCCAAGCCAAGACAGAACTTGGGATTTGCTGATGATTTCAGAGATGCTCACAAAAGACTTCTCTTTCTCAAGCAATCAGTACATGAAGTTAAAAAAGTCCTTCATCTGTACAACAATTACATTCCTAGGAAATGTGATTCTCCATGCTGTACTTGCTGTCAATCCCTGACAGGAACACACCAAGGACTGGGATGGAGATCACTGCAGAACATTTACATTACATTTAATCATGTAAACTATTCATTTCCAGTAGTCTTTAAGAAGCTGTATTTTCATCTCAGCTATAAATCCACTTTCTAGACTCAAGAGGAGGCAAACTCCCATTCATACCACTTTGGGTTGCAGCCCAGCAAACCAAATTCACTTGATCTGAGATTTAAACCTCTCACTGCAACATCCAAGTGCTTCCATCCAGATGAAAGATAAAATGTCAGGGAACACTAGTTGTTATTCTTCTGGCACTTCGAGGGTTAAATAGAGTGTTTTAAAGAAAGATTATTAACACTGAATGCCCCAAGGAGCAAGATATTTTCTGATATGTCTGACACCACACCATGTAAAACAGAAATGTTTGGAATACTTAGAACATAAATAACCACAAAATGTAAAATTTCTTCTGTTTTAAGCACCATAGGATTTATCAATTTTTGGTAGGACTTTGAGATGAACTCCATGAGATCACACTGAGCACAAGCACATGATGGTGTCACATGAGAGGGAGGTGCCCACTGCTGCAACTTCCCAACACAACCACCACGCTCAGCACCAGAGGCACCCACACCCCAGAACACCTGAGGAGGTGAAGGAACTTTCAGAGCTGGTCCTGCTCCAGGCAGCAGAGCCCATTCACAGCACACATCAGCTGCCTCAGAAAGAAGGCTGGGAGGAAATATTTATCACTTGCCAGGCTTTTCTCAAACCCCCAAATGCAGCACTGGCTGTCAAACAGCACTGAAGCAGTCAGAGAACACCTCCAGTGTTTGCAGGACCTGCACAGCATGGAAGGAATCAACTGAAATAACAAACAAGGGCATTAACGGGCAAAATGTGCTGCTTTCTACTGACTTGGACACAGCATTAGAGATCAACACATTACACATTAATGTCCATTAAAATACTGTATTATTTAGCTACTGTAGAAAAGCTATTTGAGATAAACAACAGGGTCTTTTGTTTAGGCTACTCCATGGCTGGACAGAAAGAATTCCAAGGCATGTGCTCCCACACATGCTCCTCACAAGAAACTTCACCAAAGCCATGGCAAGCAGCTGAGAACAGAGCAGAGGCTCAGCAGTGAGTGGGAAGCTGCACAATGCTCATCCTGGTGGGTTTGCACAGCCTCAGTCCAGCTGAGGGCTCTCAGCTGTAACAAAGGGCTCAGGAACCTGAAAGGCATTTTCAGAAAGCCAAGCTCATCTTGCACCCAGCTGCTGATAAACGTTGCTGTACATGTTTTAACCTGCCTTGGTCTTGTCCATGGAGCTTTCCAGGGATTTACTGGCTCATCCTGAGGAAGGCTTAAGGTCCCAGCCCAATGTTCTGAGTGACAACACCAGAGGCACGAGGTTCTGCTGGTTCATTTGCAGCAGACTTCTGGATTATTTATTAGAAACACGATGCATTACCCACTGCCCCCTTGTCTGCTACAAGCACAGGGAGGTCACAAGACTCCTTGGCCAAACAGCACAGAGGAAGGAATGCAAAAGTAGGTTTACAGTTTTTCCTTTTGTTAATGTTTGCTGAAGTTACACACACCAACTGAGAGCTGGAATGATCCATGCACACATCCATCCTACAGTGACTCATAAGCCAGTTAAAACCTTTGAACCTTATTCTAATAAATCAGAGAAATGCTATCTATGCACCAATTTCAGGGCAGATATCCAAACCCAGACCAGCCACTAGAGCCCCTTAAGGCACCACAGAAAAACACGGGATCTTCTGAACAGGGCTGGAACACAAAGATTGGGTTGCAGGAAAGAAAAAGCTGTAGAGCTGCAACTGCTTGTCCAAAGTGACTCCAAGCACTGGGGTGTTCTGGCAGGCTCCCATGGACAGCTCCTCTTTGGTGGTTTACCCAGAGACAGCCCAGGATTTGACACTGCAATGCCCACAGAAGGGCACTGATACAGGAGCCATCCTGGCCCCCTCCCAGTGGGCAAGGCCAAGATCACTGCTGGCACCTTGGCAATCAGCAAGCCCCAACACCAGTAAATCAGCAAGCAGGCAGCAGCAGCAAGGGTCTAGAGATGTCCCTTAATTATCTCCCGGCTGATCAGTCACTTCATATAAGCACATCTCCAGTCTGATCACAGTATTTGTTAATTTAATTGCACAGCAATTAAACAATCCTCAGGGGTCTGTGCTGTCTAAGCCATATCCGAGCAGACAACTCCTAAGCCTGGAGAGATGTGTCAGATAAAAGTGTTCATCCTTGCAAATACAAGATGTACCCAAAGTTTTATTTTTACATCACTGAGTAAAAAGCTATGCAAGTGTTTTTACAGTTTTACAGTTGTTGCAGACATCTCTGTGCACTTTCAGGCTCTGATAAAGGCAGGCTTCATCAAAGCACGTGCTTTGCTGGATGCAGAGGAAGCAGGCACTTCCTCCTGGGAAACTGAAGTAGCTATTGTTGCTGAGACTCAGATGACTGAAGTAGTTCAGACAGAAACCAAAAAAAGATGCTTAGTGACGTATTAATACCAAATAGAAATGTAACACAAAGTACTACAAAGCTCCAACACTGATTCATGCACAGCTGTGAGCACTGTGCAGTTATGGAAAGGTAAGGAGGACAATCAAAGAGTTGGTTCACGGCCATTCCTGACTTCTTCAATTCAGCACAAATATTTGTGCAATTAAAGTAAGTTTGTTCACCTCCTCCCTGCTGTACAATCACACCACTCACACTAAACAAACATCCACTCAAGGCTGAAGCTGATTAACACTTGGGGCAATATATTTTATACAGCTCTGCCATAGATTGAGCCAACCAGAAGAAAGTTTCAACATTCCCACATTGACACCTCCCTCCATTTATACACCTTCCAACACGGGGATTTCTCAGCAGAACTTGTCAGGTTTGAACACCAGGTCATGATGGAAATAACAAAAAAAAAGAAAAAGCTAATACAAAAACCAGCCCTCAGCTAAGAGGTTTATAAACTGCTCAGTCTGCTGGGCAGTGACTGAAGGGGGAAACCAAACATTTCCAATAGCCAGTTACACTCAGGATACAACAGGGCTCACTTATTTCAGTTACTTTCAACATTTGCTTCTTATTAAAAAAAAAAAAAAAAAAAAAACAAAACCACAAATAAACCACCTCAATCACCTTTCTGAGCTATCACCAACAATGTTATTTTCTGCAGCTTTTACTCTATTCAAATATTTTTATGTTTCCTGACACCTGGATTTTAGCAGACCCCCCTTAGATAATGAAGCATTTCAATTTCTGTGTGAATGATCAGCAGTTTTTAATAACCCAATGAACACAAGTGCTGCCTTGTAACCAGTCCCATGACTTGCTGCTTTCTGGTGCTGCCATGTAAGGCTGCCCTTCACAGGGCACAGGAACAGGATGTTCTCCCAAGAACACTTCCAAGTGAAAAACCTAAAGGTGCTGTCTGTACACAAATGCCATCACTAACCCACACTGTGGAGGAAGAGGTTTTCAATCACTTTCATGGACCTTGATGGAGAGAAACCACAAAAAAAACCCATTTTCTGCACTCAGCAGCAGGATAAAGATCTGCAACAAAAAGCACCAAATAAACAACTCTGCACAGCTGATCACAGTGCAGAAATGTAATCTGTATCCATATCTGACTTTGATTTCTCTGGCTGTTTTCCCCTGGCCTCACAAAAGGAACAATGGATGGTCACTCCATTTCTTAGGTACCAGTTCTTCCTCTCCCCTGGCCCTGCCTGGGCACAATATTCACTTTCACATGTGCCAGCACAGATCTGTCTGGAGCATTTCAAACCCTCAGCAGAGGCAGCTATAAACGCTCAGGACTGGGAACAAAGCTATTATCCCCACTTATGCCACAGTCAATTAAGTAATATTTAATACAGGAGAAAGCAAGAAGCTAATGAAAGGCAGCACTAATGCAAAGCCTCAGCTGCTCCTGCAGTAATCACAGGAGAACATTGCCCACATCCTGGCTCGGGTGCCAGGCCCCAGGCCCTCTGTGCTGTGACACAGCAGGTAAGGCAGGGCACCCACACTGGGCCCTGCAGGCCAGCCCCACACTGGATTCTCACCAAATGGTGTGAGGTCCTCATCCAACCCTCTTTGTGTATTGTTTCTACTTCCGACTTTGTCTTTTGCAGTGATTCACACACTCAGAATTAACAATAGCAACTGGAGATGCACTTGGGAGTGGGTGGAATAATGAGCTGCCTTCAAAGACACCAACACGTATGTGACACACAGCAAGTGATGGAGCAGCAGTGCCTGAAAGAGCTGTCTGTCATCAATGAGCTGCACTGCCCAGCAGTTGGGCTGCTCTGTCAGGCACCCACAAGCTGTTTAGCATTCCTCAAAATTCCCTGATTATGTTCCATCCCACGTCCTTTACCATCAAACACCAACGCTGCACCAGGGGCTGAGGCCAGGCTGTCAGAAGCCAGAGCACGAGGAGGCCTTCAGCCTTCTTCTGAGCCCAGAGAGTTTTGGGATGTGAAAAGACTCCTCAAAACTCCCCACATCATTTCATCTGAAAACGTGTCAGAAGAAGCTGGGAATCAGCAGTGGAACACAACAGCCCTTTATTTAGAGGGAAAAGCTTTTTTAACAATACAAGTGCCCTGTCCTCAGGTAACACTCAGCAAGAAGCCACTGGCAGGTTGGGAAGCCTGGGCTGACAGTAAATCAGACATTTCACAGCATGACACACAATGCTGCTCCCATTCAGCATTATATCAGTCACTGAAGTCAAATTCTTTCCCAACCAGCAGCACTGAGAGCTCCTTTCAGTCTTCTGAAACAGTTTAAGTGTAAACCAGCAATGAGATACTTATCACCCAACACCAGAGACAGGAAAAGGTGAATTTTTCAATATGATTTTTCCTGAAGGTATCAATTACCAAAAACATGAAGGCACACACAGCAGAGTCTCTGAGAAAGGGGGGGGACAATCTTCTCATGTTATAAGAGAAGTGCACAGATATTTAGTACAGGACTTTTTGAAATCCCTTCTCTCTCCTTAAGTCTCCTGCAGTAAATCAAAGCCACCTGAAACAGAGGGCTGCTGTCTGAATGAGCTAAGCACACTCATTAATACCTGTTGCTGTTACTTAATAATTTCAGTTTTCTAAAGGAACATCTCACATCAGCATCTGACAGGAGCTTCCTTGTTGGGAAAAACAAACTTTTAACTGTGAATGAAAAACACTGTGCAAGGGCCAAACAGCAGCAAAGAAATATCCTGTCCCTTGTTACACATTTAGGAGAATAGATATAATTTATCAGTTTGGGCTATCTTGGCAAAAATCCAGTATATTTAATAGCCTATGGTACAAGGCAGTCCTCTCCTGAGCATGCTGTGGAGCAGTTCTTGAAGCAGTAGGCACAAAGCAGGTGAAGTTATTTCATGGAATAAAAAACCACCCAATAACTGCTGAAAAACACCACTTCCATTAGCAAAAGCATCCCTTTTCCAAAAGAAAGGGAGAGAATGAGGTATTGGAAGTGAAAAGTCAGGAAAGCACAGTAGGATCAAGCCTGGCTTTGAACCGGCGCTGGGAAACAGCACAGGAACGAAAGCATCTGGTGGAAAGTAAACACAACGTGTCAGAGCTGGGAGGGAGCTCAGCTGCTCTGCCACCTCATCCCTGCACACAGCACTGACCGTGCAGCACGAGCAGCAGCTCCAGCGCTCCCCAGAACAGCAGAAACGGGCACAGGGAGGGGGCACAGAGCAGGGACTGCCTTAACCACCCCCCCTCCTGCCTCACAGAGCAGGGACTGCCTTAACCACCTCCCCTCTCCTGCCTCACAGAGCAGGGACTGCCTTAACCACCTCCCTCTCCTGCCTCACACCCTCAGCGGCATCCATCCCTTCAGTTCCAGTGTTTTAAACTCAAAAAAACCGAGTCACACAATGGAAATGCCTCTGACTGGGAGTTAACGTGCTCAGAGGGGCTGTGAGCTCCAGAGCCAGGCAGCCTCCAGCACTCCCAGCTCCTCTAATGAGCTGAGCAGCACAAATCAATGAAGAGATGTGGCCTGGCCGGAGCTCAGGACACACCCTGGGGTGTGAGATTGAGGCTCAGAGGAAGAACACAAACACACCGAGCAGGAAAAGAACACAAACCCACCACCAAGTCAGTGGAGCTGTCAAAGAGCTGCAGTGAGAAACCCACTGTGAACTGGGGTGCCAGGCACTGGCACAGCCTCAGTGGGCTGTGAAATACCGAATGTGCTCATGGGGTACCTGCTAGGAAGTGGAAAGGAATAAAAGTTTCCATCTCAGATCTACCAGGAGAGACTGCCCAGAGACATGAGGGAATAAGTGATGGCAGATTTTTCCATGTGATTAAATTCCAAAACACAAACCCCAAGCCATGGAAATAAACTAACCTCCTGCAAAAAGCACAAGTAAATCACAAGTCCAAACAACAACCTTGCCTTCATTTCTCCTCATATCATTGCTATTTAACAACCACAGGAGCTCCTTCCCAGAGACAGCTCTTCCTGGAGAAACTCCTGTTGAGCCAAGACCAACAGCCAATATCCTCTCCACTAAAGCACACTGTTTGTTTTAAACAAATTAGCTTTTCTGAACAGGATAGAGTGTCTGTCTTAGGCTCAGACACTTATCTTGAGACACATAGACGTTGGTGGAACTACAGCACTGGAGCAACATTCAACAGATACAATGAACAATGGAAACACTGTAGGGAAAAGAGGAAGAATTTCTGCAGCTAGTTCCTCTAAAAGAGCATTCTGATTTTGTAACATCACCTGAAAATTAGCCAATGTCCCTGGCCACTGCCTGGGAAGCTCTGAATCCACACCCAAAAGCTCAACAGCAGCTTTGCAGCTCTCTCAGCTGAGCCAGGAAAAGGCACAGTCCTGCGCTGTTTGCAGCCACGCTCTGGAATTGAGATAAATGTCTGAAGGATTCCCAAACACACAGGTTTTACCAGAGCAGTGTCTTAATCAGCTGAACACATCCTGGTTTGGGTTGTAATTTTTGCTGTCCTTTGAGGAGATAAAAAGGAATTATCCCTGTAGTTATCTATTTCCAAATCTCACCATTTGTTCTCCAAAGAGAAGAGTTTAAGATCACATTATGCAAATCACATCCAGCTGTTCTGAGACAACACATTGCTCTGACCTCGCTGAATCCCAGAGTGTGCACAAACCCCAGAAACAGCTTCCTACAAAATTGTCCAAGCAGTGTTTTTCCCTAACTCCAAAGGGCACCAAAACCAATGCATTTTAATCGCTTCTTGTCACAGATTAGAACAAACTCAGTGTGGTTCTTAATTCTCTTTATGAAGCTGTTTGTCACAAAATTATTTCAGAAAGAACATTCAATTCTTCTCAAAGAACTGGTGCCACAAAGGCCTGGACTTTCACCAGGAGGATCCTCAGGGCTTTGACAGCTGATGAAACACTTTTTGTCCTACGCACAAAGAAATAAAGCAGATTTACTAAAAGCAGCACAACACATTGGAGGGGCTCCATAAGAATACTGCTCACCAGGTCCTGCTCTGGCACAACACTAAGCTCATAAATTCCAGACAAATTTGCTGTTGGTATTTCATGGTGTTTCCCACATTTTTCGGGGCACTGAACAGCAGCCCTGCCTTCCTCTGCCACCAAACCAATACCATAAATTTAACATATGCTGAAATAAGTTGGATTCAACCATCCTGGTGGTTCCTTTCCAACTCAGCCTATTCTGTTAAAAACAGAAATTTCCCAGGTATGCTCACTACCAAACAACCCCCTGTCCTGTGCACAAGGGGCTTCACAGAGATTTTAGAAATTGAATTTTCTGTTTCAGTTCAATAGCAGCAGCAAGGAAGATCAGTTTCCCTAGTAAAGGTCTCCATTTAGTTACATGTTTACAACTTTGCAGCTTTTGATAGCTGATACTGACTCCACAGCCACCCCCCAACACACCAGCAAAGCCCAGCTGCTAAACCAATATTAGGAAAGCTTCTCAGGCTTCAGGAGTTAGTTGAAGATGAACATAAATGACATTGGGGCCCGTTACTTCTCAATTACCGTGTGACACTTCACTGTGGAGTCTCACATAACACGTTCTTGATGACTAATTATTTCACCTATACTAATTTCCTGATCACGTGCTTCTCACACAAGAGTGGATAACAGGCCAGCACGGAGAACTGATTGCTGCCCAGAAAAGCTCTGAGAGAAGGACGTTTTAGTCAGGAGATACTAAACATGAATGGTCTGAAAGCTGAATTAGGCGCTTACTTCTGTATAACAGCTTCAGGATGAAGAATACCTGGCTGACTACAGCACGTGACTGAAGAGCTGGAGAGGAAGGAATTCCTCTACATTATTTCTCTGTAATAATCACGTATACATTTGCGTGTATATATATATATTTATATATATCTCCATATGAATATCACAGATCTCAACACCACAAGACACTGAATGGAAAGATGAGCACCAAGCATGACCCTCCCTTATTAACTCTCCTGCTCTCACCCAGCCTGTCCCTCCTGCCCCACACCCCAGCGTCACCTTCCTCGTTCTGACTCCGCTTCCCCCTTCCCAAACCAACATTCCCTTTCCAGCCCCGGCCCCAGCGGTGACATCCCCGGGCCGGAGCGCGGGGAAGGCTCCCCTCACCTCATCCTCCTTGTGATTGCGGATGCCGCGCACCAGGTCCTGCAGGTTCTTGTCAAACATACGGTCGATGCTGCCCTTCACCATCTTCAGCGCCATGGCGGCGGCGGCGGCGGGGCCTGCGCCGGGCTGAGGGGCCGGGCCCGGCCGGGGGGGCCGCCGCGGTGCTACTGCCGCTCGAGCCGGGTGAGAGCAGCGGTGCCGGGGCGCTCACATGCCGAGGGGAGCAGGAGGGCACGGGCGGAGCTGCCCTGGCGGACGGGCGGGCACGGGCGACCCCGGCCGCGGGCACAGCTCCAGGCGGCGCTGGGGATCCGGCACCGACAAAATGGCGGCCGGTCAGCTGAGGGCTCGGCCACGCCCCCGGCATGGCCACGCCCCGATCGACCGGCCACGCCCCCGGACCAACGCGATCCGCTGTGCCGCTCTCCAGCCCCGCCCACTTCGTCCGGGGCACGCCTCCGTCTGGCCACGCCCCTGGAATGGCCCTCGCCGCCCTCCAGCCACGCCCCAATCACCTTGGACACGCCTCCAAGTGTCTGCACACGCCCTCTGACCCCGCCCCTGCCCCTCTCTGGCCACGCCTTTTTCACGATCTCATTGCAGCTCTCCAGCCCCGCCTACCCCGCTCAGACCACGCCCCTCGGGTCTGAGCACGCCCCGAGCCCGTCCCGTCCCGCCTCTTCAGCAAAGCCACGCCCACTAACTCGTGTAGGCCCCGCCCACTCTCCCCTCAGGAGGGTGCAGGCCCGGGAGGGGCATCCTGCCCCTTTCATCCCATGGGATGGAAACAACATTGGAAACAACAAATTCACGAAAGAAAACCCCAACCCTGGAACCGCCTGGAGCAAACACTGAATATTTAATGAACTGCTGGACCTGAACTAGAGGCCAAGAGGCCATGGGATCCCGGGCTATGTTAGGAGGAGCATCGGTGGTAGAACATGGCAGCTGCTCCTGGCCCTTCCTCAGCCCTGCTGGGGCTCAGCTGGGATGCTGTGTCCAGCTCTGGGCTCCTCGGGATCAGCGAGACGTGGAACTCCTGAGAGGGCCCGTGGGGGTTGATGAAGGACATGATGGAGGGACTGGAGCATCTCTCGTACGAGGGGCTCGGGCTGTTCAGCCTCCATAGCAGACCGAGCTGAGAGGAGCCCTCAGCCCTGTGTGCCTGACGGAGGCTCAGAGCAGGGCCCGACCTCTGCCCCATGGGGCTCACCAGTGGCACCAGAGGAACGGGCAGGGAATGATGCCCAGGAACATCCACCTGGACTTGAGCAGAACTTTGCTGTGCAGGCGACTAAGCAGTGAACAGGCTGCCCAGGGAAAGTGTGGGGTCTCCCTCACTGGGGACATTCCAGAACCATTTGGACACAATCCTGTGCCCTGTGCTCTGGGACGGCCCTGCCGGAGCAAGAAGGTGGGAGCTGTTGGCCCAGTGCTGTCCCTTAAACTTGAATTATTCTGGGGTTCATCTCCCCTCCACGCCCCGCGACAGCCGCGTCACTGCTGCCACGGCTGTCACTGTCCCTGCGCTGGCCACGCCCCCGCCCGGGCCACGCCCCCTTCTGACCACGCCTCTGTGCCGGTCACACCCCCCGGGCGCTCCCGCCCGTCCCACGTGGCAGCGCGGGCGCGCGCGACGGGGACGCGCATGGGGACCGCGGTCCTTACGTGGGGATGAGGGTCCCTCCATGGGAATGGGGCTGCTTCCATGGGGATAGGGGTTCCTCCATGGGGATGGGGCTCCCTCCGTGAGCATGGGGATCTCTCCATGGGCATGGGGCTCCCTCCGTGAGGCTGGGGGTCCTTCATGGGGATAGGGGTCCCTCCATGGGGATGGGGTCCTTCCGTGGGGATGGAGGTCCTCCGGTGGGGGCGGGATCCCTCCATGGGGACAAGGGATGGTTGTAGGAGATGGGGGTCCCTCTATGGGGATGGGGGTCCCTTTGTGGGCCTACAGGTCCTTTCTGAGGCTGAGAGTTCCTGCATGGGGCTGAGGGTCACTCCGTGGGGCTGGGGAACCCTCCATGGGGATGGTGACACCTCCTTGAGTCTGCAGGTCCTTTCTGGGGCTGAGAGTCCTCCTGTGGGGTCTGGGGTACCCTCATAGGGGTGGGAATCCCTCTGTGGGGCTGCAGGTCCTTTCTGGGGCTGAGTCCCCCCATGGGGTCAGGGGTACCTTCATAGGGATGAGGGGGGCTGCAAGTCCCCCCATGGGGTCAGGGGTACCTTCACAGGGATGGGGATCCCTCCATGGGGCTGCAGGTCCCTCCATGAGGATGAGGGTCCTTTTGTGGTCCTGAGGGTCCTTTCTGAGGCTGAGAGTTCCTGCATGGGGCCAGGAGTTACTCTATGGGGCTGCAGAACCCTCCATAGGGATGGGGATCCCTCCATGGGGCTGCAGGTCCTTCCAGGGGCTGAGAGTCCCCCCATGGGGTCAGGGGTACCTTCATAGGGATGGGGGACCTGCAGGTCCCTCCATGGGGTGGGGGTCCCACAGAGTGGGGCCGGCAGAGCTCCACCTCTCCCCTCTGCCCGTGGGTGTCAGCATTGGCTGCACAGCCAATAGAACCAAATTTTGGGTCATTTTTTACTGGGGATGCAGCTCCACAGGCTGCCACACCCGAGCACCCGCTAAACACCATCACCCACTGCCCCAGGTGAGAGTGTCAGTGTGGGAGAGCTGTGACAGCCGACATGATGTGATGTGTGGAACTTTGTGGGTGTCCCCACACATGTGGGCACAGAGTGGGCAGTGGTTTGGTGTCCCTGTGACCACAGTTTCTCCTCTACCCATGTGCCCAACACCCCTGAACGAGCCCCTGCCCATGGGTGCCATGTCCCCGCTGCAGGTGGGCGTGACAGGGACCAGGAGAGGGTAAACAAAATGTACAGAATCTGCTTTCCCACCCCACCTTCATCTCCAGAGCGGGGTTCCAGCATCAGGGAAAGGAGGGAACTAAAGAGAAAGGAGCTTGCAAACAAAAAGGAGACATGACCTTGCCAAGATCCACCTGGGATTCTGCACAACGGGGGAAGGAAAAGGATTTCTCTTGCTCCCAGTGTTTTTCCCTTTGTTCTCTGCCCTCAGCCTGGGCTTTGCAGGCCGTTTCTGTTGGCCCAGGGGCAGAGAGAGGAGCCCAGCTCGGGGGTTGTGTTGGTTTCATTCAGAAACAGCTGCAAACAGCTCCTGTGCAGGAGGTTCCCCTTTTGAAGGGAAGAAGTCAAAGGGAAGAGTTGTGTTTGCTGGAGTCCTCACGGTATGGAGAACATCCAGCTGCCAGGCTGAGGCTGTGGCTGGGAAGGGCTGGCTGTGCCCACTGTGCTGTCACTGTCCCCACACTGTCCCCACACTGTCCCCACACTGTCCCCACACTGTCCCCACGCTGTCCCCTGCCTCGGACTGGGCTGCTCTCTGAGGGGATCCCCAAAAACCTTGTGAAAATCCCTCGTGTTAACCCAGCCCTCTGCAGTGGAGCTCAGCCACTGTCACACTGTCACACTGTCACATTGTCACATTGTCACACTGTCACATTGTCACTTTGTGACACCCTCACAGCCCCAGGCAGGGAAGCCCAGGCCGGGAGAGGCAGCACCCTGAGGTGTGGGGAACATCTACAGAGGGATTTGGACTCAAAGCTTGATCCCTCCCGACTGAATTTCCAAGGATTTCTCCTCCTGAGGCAGCCTTAGTTCAGCCTAAATAATTATATTTGGGACACAATTGACTTTTTCACTCTTCTTCCTGTGAATGCTGAAGGGTTTGGAATCCCCTTATGATCACCTTTAATTAAGAGCAATGCTTTAAACCTAATTGCTGCCATTGCTGATACCTAAATTCTTATAATTCTCAGTTTTTGTCTTTCCCGGCTTTTGTCTTTCCTGGCTTTTGCAGCTCAGATATTTTTTATTATTTTTTTAATAAATTACGCCACCTCCTGTTTTCCCTGCTGCACTTACACAGGCAGCATTCCCAGGGAAGGAATTTTCCCTCTCCAGCTGCTGACAGAGTATCCCTAAGGAATGCTGTGCCTTGGGAGAGCTCTGCTGAGTGGCACAAAACACAATCCCGGCCATCACATCCCCAATGGAACCGAATCTGAGCTGCTTTTTTGGGTTTTTTTTTGGTTTTCCCCCGTGGCAATGCTTCCAAGAGCTTTCTCCCCATTCCTGGCACTCAAAGCACTCAGTGGGTTTCACATCCCAATGATGGTTAAGAGGATGTACTTGGTTATGTTAATTGGGATTTTTAAAAATCCCAATTTATGTTAATTGTGATTTGTAAATCACAAGGAAAGACACATTAAATTGAAGGAAAGAAACATGAAATTGGGGCTGTTCAGCCTCCAAGAGTCCAGTCAGGGTTCCATGACAGGATGTCCATTTTGCAGTGCTCCTTTTGGGGTGTCCCATGCCTGGGTGCCCATATTGGGGTACCTGTGTTGAAGTGTCCTTGCCAGGAACCCCATGCCAGGATCCCCTTTTTGGGGTGTCCTCTGTGGGGCACTCAGGATGGGGTGACTGAGCCAGGGTGCCCATATTGGGGTGCCCATGTTGCAGTCCCCAAGCTGAGGTGTCTGTGACATGATGCCCATTTTGGGATGCCCCTTTTGGGGTGCTTACATTGGGGTGCCCAATGCCCAGTGCCCATATTGGGGTGTCCTTGCCAGGAGTCCCATGCCAGGATGCCCTTTTTGGGGTGTCCTTTATGGGGCACTCAGGATGGGGTGACTGAGCCAGGGTTCCCTGTCCCCAGTGACGATACTGGGGTGCACGTTTTGGGGTGCCAATATTGGGGTGCCCCATGTTGCAGTACCCATGCTGTGGTGTCTGTGACAGGATTCCTCTTTTTGGGGTGTCCTTTATGGGCACTCAGGCTGGGGTGACTGAGCCAGGGTGCCCTGTCCCCAGTGACAATACTGGGGTACACGTTTTGGGGTGCCCATATTGGGGTGCCCCATGTTGCAGTCTCCAAACTGAGGTGTCTGTGACAGGATGCCCGTTTAGGGGTTCCCCTTTTGGGGTGCTTACATTGGGGTGCCCCATGCCTGGGTGCCCATATTGGGGTACCTGTGTTAAAGTGTCCTTGCCAGGAGTCCCATGCCAGGATGCCCTTTTCGGGGTGTCCTTTATGGGGCACTCAGGCTGGGGTGACTGAGCCAGAGTGCCCATATTGGGGTGCCCCATGTTGCAGTCCCCAAGCTGAGGTGTCTGTGACATGATGCCCATTTAGGGGTGCCCTTTTTGGGTGCTTACATTGGGGTGCCCCATGCCCAGTGCCCATATTGGGGTGTCCTTGCCAGGAGCCCCATGCCAGGATGCCCTTTTTGGGGTGTCCACTCAGGATGGGGTGACTGAGCCAGGGTGCCCTGTCCCCAGTGACAATACTGGGGTACACGTTTTGGGGTGCCCATATTGGGGTGCCCCATGGTACAGTCCCCAAGCTGAGGTGTCTGTGACATGATGCCCATTTTGGGGTGCCCCTTTTGGGGTACTTACATTGGGGTGCCCCATGCCCAGTGCCCATATTGGGGTGTCCTTGCCAGGAGCCCCATGCCAAGATGCCCTTTTTGGGGTGTCCTTTATGGGGCACTCAGGCTGGGGTGACTGAGCCAGGGTGCCCTGTCCCCAGGTGACAATACTGGGGTACACGTTTTGGGGTGCCCATATTGGGGTGCCCCATGTTGCAGTCCCCAAGCTGAGGTGTCTGTGACAGGATGCCCATTTTGGGGTGCCCCTTCTGGAGTGCCCATATTGGGCTGCCTCATGTTGCAGTCCCCATACCAAGGTGTCCACGATAGGATGCCCATTTTGGGGTGCCACTTTTGGGGTGTATCACGCTGGGGTGCCCCAGTGTCCATATTGGGGTGCTCATATTGGAGTGTCTGTATTGGAATGTCTTTACTGGGGTGCCCGTGATGGGGTGCCCCTATTGGGTTCCCATATCCACGTGCTCCATGACGGGGTGCCCATTTTGGGGTGCCTCTATTGGGGTGCTCATAGCCAGATGCCCCATGCCAGGATGCCCATTTTGGAGTGTCCATATCCAGGTACCCCATGCTGGGGTGCCCATTTTGGGGTGCCCCTATTGGGATGCCCATATCCAGATGTCCGTTTTGGGGTGTTCCTATTGGGGTGCCCATATCCAGATGCCAGTTTTGGGGTGCCCCTATTGGAGTCCCATATCCAGGTGCCCCATGCCAGGATGCCCTTTTTGGGGTGCCTCTATTGGGTGTGGTGCCCATATCCAGATGCTCCATGCCGGGGTGCCCGTTTTTGGGGTGCCCATATCCAGATGCCCCATGCCAGGGTGCCTCTGTTGGGGTCCCATACCCAGATGCCTCATGCCAAGATGCCCTTTTTGGGGTGCTCCTATTAGAGTGCCCATATCCGGATGCCCCATGCCGGGGTGCCCATATCCAGATGCTCCATGCCGGGGTGCCCGTTTTTGGGATGCCCATATCCAGATGCCTCATGCCAAGATGCCCTTGTTGGGGTTCCCATATCCAGATGCTTCACACCGGGGTGCCCGTTTTTGGGGTGCCCATATCCAGATGCCCCATGCCGGCGTGCCTTTATTGGGGTCCCATACCCAGATGCCTCATGCCAAGATGCCCTTTTTGGGGTTCCCATATCCAGATGCTCCATGCCGTGGTGCGCATTTTGGGGTGCCCATATCCAGATGCTCCATGCCGGGGTGCCCGTTTTGGGGTGCCCATATCCAGATGCTCCATGCCAGGGTGCACGTTTTGGGGTGCGCATATCCAGATGTCTATTTTGGGGTGTCCCTATTGGGGTGCCCATATCCAGATGCTCCATGCCGGAGTGCCCGTTTTTGGGGTGCCCATATCCAGATGTCCGTTTTGGGGTGTCCCTATTGGGGTGCCCATATCCGGATGCCCCATGCCGGGGTGCCCGTTTTGGGGTTCCCATATCCAGATGCCCCATGCCGGGGTGCCTTTATTGGGGTCCCATACCCAGATGCCTCATGCCAAGATGCCCTTTTTGGGGTTTCCATATCCAGATGCTTCACGCCGGGGTGCCCGTTTTGGGGTGCCCATATCCAGATGTCGGTTTTGGGGTGTCGCTATTGGGGTGCCCATATCCAGATGCCCCATGCCGGGGTGCCTCTATTGGGATGCCCCATATCCAGATGCCCCATGCCGGGGTGCCTCTATTGGGGTGCCCATATCCAGGTGCCCCATGCCGGGTGCCCGTTTTGGGGTGCCCCATGCGGGGTGCCCTGTGTTGGGATGCCATGACGGTGTGTCCGCGCTGCCCGGCACAGACCCCGCTCCGCCGGTGCCCGCTCGTCCCCGCGAGGTGGCGCCCGCGGCCCGGGAGAGCCGGGGGGACACGGCGGGACCTGCCCGGGCCGGGGACACGCGTGGGGACCTGTCGGGGGCAGGGCTGTCACCTTTAGGGGATGTGGGGGGCCATGGATGCCCCGTGTTTGGGTGATGGGTGTGAAAAATGCATGTATTTTATGATTGGCTTTTCGCAAATATTCAAATGAATATTAGATGTGTTGTGTTAGAAAGTGATGCTGTATTAATTCTCTTAAGTACTGTGGTAAATATAGTTGTAGGTTATAAAAATTGTTAAAATAGAAACGATGCTATGTAGGATACTTTTTCTAAAGAAAGGATTCGCAGCGAGATAGCAGCTACAGGACACCTGAATCTTTCAGAGAAAGAGAATTTATTGCTCCGTTATCAGAAGAAACGAACTTGTTTCCACCTCGAAGGTGCTAACAGGATTCAGAGGAAGAAGTTGACACTGACCAGACAGAATCCTGTGTTTGAATGGAATTTATGCATCACGTATGAAGTGTATGAATATGCAACAGGCTGTTGTTTTTAAGGGTTAATCCTCTGTTAATTGTGTCCTTTTTCAGGCTTGTGCTGCCCAGAAAAAGGTACCCGGACATCCATAACTCTTTGTATTTATTGTCTCATATTGTCCTAATTCAAATTGTCCAAATTATTATGACTCTAATTATATTCCTATTTTTATAACCATTTTATTACTATTAAATCTAAAAATTCTAAAAACAAGTGATTGGCGTTTTATTTTAATTTTAGAAACAAGTGACTGGGTGAGCTGTGGTTGGGTGGGGCGGTGGGTTGGGTTCCCCATCGGGCACGCGGTGTGGGTGACGGGTGCCCCGTGTGTGGCACTGGGTGACGCCTCTGCGGTGTCTGGCTGGGGGTGATGGGTGCTGACATTTCGGGCGGAGCTGATGGGTGCTGACATTTCGATTGAGGGTGACCCAAATCCGTTCCCACCCGCACATGAGGGTGTGGGTGACGATGGCAGCGGGCGGGGCGCGGGGGCAGCGGTGTCCCCGCGGGCCAGGCACGGGCCGGGACACGTGGCCAGCCGGGGCTGCGGGGACAAGGGACCCATTGAGAGGCTCCGTGAGCCGCGGCTGCCTTGGGCACTGCGGGACCCGCGCGGGTGCCTCGGGGCTGGCACCGCGGCACGGGCAGCTGGCACGGTGCCCTCGCCCCCAGCAGCCAGAGCCTTTGTGCCCCCACATCCCCTGCTGGAATCCCCATTCCAACACATTCCCTATTCCACAATCCCTATTCCACAATCCCTATTCCACAATCCCTATTCCAACACATTCCCTATTCCACATTCCCCATTCCACATTCCCTATTCCAACTCCTGTTGGATGCAGCCCGAGGGTTAAACACCCGCCCCGCGCTCACAAATTCCACAGCTGATAGAATGCTTGGAATCCGTCCTGTGAAAAACGCCAATCACTTGTTTTTAAAATGTTAAAAGTTTAATAGTAACAAAATGGTTATAAAAATAGTAATGCAATTAGAGTAATAGTAATTTGGACAATTTGAATTAGGACAATATGAGACAATAAATACAAAGAGTTATTGACGTCTGGGTACCTTTTTCTGGACAGCACAAGCCTGAAAAGGACACAGTTAACAGAGGATTAACCCTTAAAAACAACAGCCTGTTGCATATTCATACACTTCATACATGATGCACAAATTCCATTCAAATACAGGATTCTGTTTGGTCATCTTCAACTTCTTCCTCTGAATCCTAACAGCTCTTTCCTTCGAGGCGAGAAGCAGTTCGTTTCTTCTGACAATGGAGCAATAAATTCTCTTTCTCTGAAAGATTCAGGTGTCCTGTAGCTGCTATCTCGCTGCGAATCCTTTCTTTAAAAAAAGTATCCTACATAGCATCGTTTCTATTTTAACAATTTTTATAACCTACAACTATATTTACCACAGTACTTAAGAGAATTAATACAGCATCACTTTCTAACACAACACATATAATATTCATTTGAATATTTGCGAAAAGAGAATCATAAAATACATGCATTTTTCACAATGTCGAACGACGGATGGCACATTGGAGCAGGCTGGGCAGGCAAGGTGGAGGCTGGGGAGAGCCCGGAGCCAGGGAAAGCTGGGCACTGCTCCTTCTGCCTGAAAAATGGAGCCAGGGTGTCCCCAGCCCCGGCTGCCCCCAAACAAGGGGGGGAAAGGGTGACAGAGGTGGGAGGCAGCAGCAGGGACACCCCAGCCCCCCCACGGGACCTGGTTTGTCCCCTCTGTCCCCTCTGCCAGGGGCCAGGGCAGGGCAGAGTCTCCCTGGATGGCACCAGAAGCTCTCTGGCAGTGTGGGGTTAAGCACAGCCAGCGCTGCAGCATCAATTCAAGCTCCAACAGAGCCCAAAAGGACCAAATTGAGTTTGTTTTCCCCTGGCAAAGCAGAGCTGATGGGAACCCCCAAGGGCTGGGTGGGAGGGAGTCACAGTGAAAACATTCCTGGTACCTTCCCTGGGCTCAGGGCTGCTCCAGGGGCTGAGCAGGTGACTCCTCTGCCATCAGCTGTGCCCCTGGTTTTGTCCCTCTCATTCCTTGCTGAATCTGGGGCTCTGGCTCCTCATGACCAGTGCTGCTATCACTGTGTGAGGGAGGCTCCACCAGTGGCAGCCACGTCCCCCTAGGGAGAAAAAGCTCCCAAACTGGGCTCAGACCCAGCTTGAGACCAGCTCCAGGACCAAAAGGGGGACACTGACAACCACAAGGGGCTTCATCCTGCCTGGACCTCCACTGGCACCAGCAGGGCTTTGGTGCCTCACCCAGCCCAGCCCTCGGTATCAACAGGGCTCCCAGTGCAAAGGAAATTGTTGCATCACTGCTGTTGTGGCAACTGCAGCCAGAGCGTCCCTGGAGAGCTTTGCCCAGAGAGCTGGCAGGACAGATGGAAAGGACAGATGTTGCTCCATCGTGTGGAAGGAAACTCCCTGGTGCCATGCAGGATTGACCCCAAGAAATTAAAGTGGGGCTTGGAAAATTGCACATGGGGCATTTTGCTCGAGGGAAAGGGAAGTTGTGCGTGGAGCTGGCTCCATCCCTGGGGCTATGGACCACCAGCATCCTGCCCTGCCACTACCAGGGCTCCCCTTGGCATGTTTCATCTGATGGGAACAAACTTGCCTGCAGGAACCTGCCTCGTGATCCAGCTTGTTGTTGTCAGCTAAATTGGGTCAGTAGTGAGGATGAGCTGTTGCTGGAAGGCAGGTTCACATCACAGGAGCTGTGTGCTCCTCAAGCCCCTGTGCCAAGCCCTGGCCCCGCCTCAGGGTCAATGGACACATGAACGTGATAGAAGCTGACCCCAGAGTCCGAGGGGAGTAACCCCAGTGTGGGATGGGCTCCAGAGGAGCCTTTGCACGCGGTTTGTGCACAGAGTGTCAGAGCAGTGCCTGTGCAAAGCGTCCTTGGTGCATTAATGCCCTCCCTGTGTCCCCACACACTGCACATGGGACCCCCATCTGGGGGATCCCTGGCTGGGGCTGTGTGGGAGCAGAGGGGGGATGTGGGGGCAGCAGGGCAGGAGGGGCTGTGCCAGCTGCCTGTGGGCACCAGCTGCCCACTGTACACTCCTGACAGGGAAAAATCTCTTTTCCAGTGCTGCAGGAACAGAGTTGTGTGCACAGAGCAGTGCAGAGCTTCCCCATTCCTCCCTATCCAAACTGGTTCATCTGGTGGTGGCAAAAAAATTTCAGCTCTGAATTGTGTCAGCCTGGAGCCAGGAGCTGCAGGTGGGGGATGCAGCAGGAGCAGCACACCTGGGGAGGAGATGGGAACCTGTCCCTCCACAAACCTCCACACCAGAAAAATCCAACTGCTGCTGATTTGGAATTGGATTCTTGATTCTCTGGAAGGGCCAGTGCTGCAGGTCACTGCCTGGTGTCCCTGAAAAATCATCTCTGGAACCCTGGCAGCACCCAGTGTGTCCTGGTGCAGAGCAGAGAGGAGCTGTGAGAGAGCACAGGGTGAGTGGGCAGAGAGAATCAGGGAATGGTTTGGGTTTGGACGGACCCCAAAGCCCATCCAGTGCCAGCCCTGTCATGGCAGGGACACCTCCCACTGTCCCAGGCTGCTCCCAGCCCTGCCCAGCCTGGCCTTGGGCACTGCCAGGGATCCAGGGGCAGCCCCAGCTGCTCTGGGCACCCTGTGCCAGGGCCTGCCCACCCTCACAGGGAGGAATTCTTTCCCAAAACCCCATCTAACCCTGCCCTCTGGCACTTGAAAGCCTTTCCCCTGACCTGTCACTACATGCTGTGGTCAGAAGTTCCTCCTGAGATTTCTTATAGACCCCTAAGATACCCAAAAAAGCAAAAATCCAGAGCTGTCCAAGTGACAGAGTGGCTCCCAGCTCTCTCACATATCTCAGGGGTCAATTCAGCTCACTGAACCAGCAGAAAACATTGAAAGGTTGGAACATCGGAAGGCATTGCCCTTCCTTGCTTCCCTCTCTTCTTCCACATGTAAAACTCAGAGAAATGCGTGAAAAGATGTCCTGATTCAGGCAGGTGCTTCAAAAATGACCCACTGCCCACTACCTGCCAGGAGACATCAGCTCCAGCACTGCACCCCTGCATGGTGGCCAGATGGTTGGGATTCATCTGGGAAATCCTGGAAACTTCCATTACTCCTTATTAGCAGCCCAGGAGCCTGCTTGGGCCACACAAGGACTTGGACGACAAACTGATTAAAGACCAACCTAACGAACTCAAAGAGAATTCTTTAAATGGAGCCTGCTGTGCCTTGGAGAACTCCTGCCATGTCTATTTATTTAAATTTAATGGAATTTTTGTGGTAAGCTAATTAAAAATGAATTGATTATTTAAGAGGCAGTCAGAGCAGTTTAAGCACTGCTGACTTGATGATTTTAGTGTTTTCTTTAGAAAAGCATTGCTTGCTATGGAGCTTTCTGCACGTACAGACGTTTAAGGGGGAGAAAAGGATACAAAGAGGGGAGTGGATGAGTTTGGAGCAGTTTCTGGATTAGGGAGCAGCCATGGGGAAGAGCAGGAGCACATCCCAGCCCCCATCACAGAGCTGTGCAGCTTTTGCAGCTGCCCTCAATAAACAGCTCCTGTCTGTGCTGAAGGCAGAGACCTGTCAGGAAATAAAGGTATTAAATAATGTACAAAATCCCTGTGCAGGGAATATCCTGCTCTGGATGCATTTCAGGCACGGCGCATTCCCTGCCTTCCTGAGGAGAACAGTGACCCCAAGCAGGACAGCAGCCCCTGGATGTCTCCGTGTCTCCATCCCGAAGGATTTGCAGAGGTTCACTGGATGCAGGAGGCTTTGCCTGGCCCTGCAGGCACATCCCAGAGCAGGAGCAGAGTGGCTGTGATGGCACCAAGGCTGAGCTCCGTGGCCCCCAAGCTCCCCAGCATGGCTGAGCCACATCCTCTGCAGCGCCATAAAACAGTGATGGGATTAATAAACTGGGCACAACAGCCAGGAGAGCCAGATGGCACAAGCATCCTGCCCTGGGCTGTGTTTACTTGTCTTTGGCTGAGAAAGTGAGCAACCACAGAGGGGGAAGGTCCCAGCCCACACTGGCATGGCAGGACAGCAGATCCCAGCAGAACTTCCACCACCAGTTTATTGGGAAGGACTGGTTTTCCCTCCAGGTGTCCTCTGGCTCTGCTGGAGCCTGGGCTCAGCCATGCCCAGCTGGGCTCAGGGCACCTCCTCAGGATGCTCCTGTCCCGCAGGGATGCTCATCCCCAGCAGGCACTGGCTCCCAGCTGCTCTTCCCACCCTCAGATGGATGGCACGGTGTCATTGTCCCCTGGGAGGTGAGCAGAGGGTGTGGGTGCCGTGGTGCTGCTCGGTGCCCTTCCCTCGCAGCGCAGGGCAGGGTGGCACGGTCCCCAAATGCCCCTGCACCCCAGGGCATGCTCTTGTCCCCGGAAGAGGGAAATTATCACCCGAAAGGCTGTGAAGGAGGGAGCTCCGGCCTGATTTATCGCCCAGCTGGGCACCTATAGACATGCAAACGGTGTCGCCCTGCCCTGCGGCCACCTATAGACATGGAAATGGCTGTCACTGAGCCCATCACCCGCCTCTATAGAGATGCAGCTGCCATCCCCACCCAGGTGTCACCGCTCCCTGTCCCCGCCCAGGACACCTCCCGGTCCTGTCCCTGCCCGGCTGGGGTGCCCTCAGCCCTACTCCCAGGTTACACCGTGTTGTAAAGCTATAGCTGCCACCACTGAGCTCCCGATGCTGCTCTGGGCACCCAGTGCTTGGTGGCTGTGGCTGATGGACCCCGTGTCCATGTCCCTCCATCCCCGTGTCCCCCTGTCCCGTTGTTCTCTTGTCCCCACTGGACACTGCTGTGCACAGGGCTCACTCTGCTCCCCCGTGCCCATAAAGCTCCTCCTCAGAGCTGTGTGGAGCCCCCTGCACAGCCTGGCACACACACCCGTGTGCCATGGGGATGCCCCCTCTGTGCCCCCATGTGTGACATGTCCCTACAATCGTGGCTGTCACTGGCAGAGCTCACAGGTCACTCGTGTGCAGACTTTGCACCAGGAGCTTTGGGGGCTTGGTCCAGTGAGCCATGGGCACAGCCTGGGGTCACACGGGTGGGACAGCCCTGGGCCATCACATGTGTACCAGCCCTGTGCTATCACATGTGTACCAGCCCTGTGTCCTCTCATGTGTGTGCCAGCCCTGTGCTATCACAAGTGTGCCAGTCTTGCACCACCACATGAATGACCCAGCCCTGCAAGGCCACGTGAATGTCCCATGCCAGCCTGGTGCTGTCACATGGGTGCTCCCCCCTCGCACAGACCCTGAGTGCCATGGCCACCCTCGCCCTGTGTGACATGTGACAATGTGGCCCATCCTGCACACGTGTGCCATGTGCCGTGTGCCATTGGCCTTGTCGCGTGTGTCACAGTGAGACTCATTCTGCTCCCATGTGCTGTGTGTCACCCTCACCCTGTCACCTGTGTCACACCACAGCCACCTGCTTCCTGCTTCCATGTGCCACCCTCTCCCCATCACACATGTGACAACGTCCCACTCCTGTGCCCATGTGCCAACCTTGGCCTTGTCACACATCATGCCACAACCCGTTCTGCTCGCATGTGCCACTCTTGCTGCGTCACATGTGTCACATCACAGCCCCTCCTGCTCCCATGTGCCTCCCTCACCTTGTCACACGTGTGTGAAAATGTGGCCCGTCCCTTCCTGCTGCCATGTGCCACTTTTGTGCCATCACACACATGTGACACTGCAGTCCATCCTGCTCCTGTGTGCCATGTGCCACGTGGGCTCTGTCACACGCATGTCACACTGCAGCCCATCCTGCTCCTGTGTCCCATGTCCCACCCTGGCCCTGTCACATGCATGTCACACTGCAGTCCATCCTGTTCTTGTGTGCCATGTGCTGCCCTGGCCCTGCCACATGTGTGTGACACCATGGCCTGTCCTGCTCCCATGTGCCATGTGCCACCCTTGTCCCTGTCACACGCGTGTCACACTGCAGCCCATCCTTCTCTCGTGTCCCATGTGCCATCCTGGCCTGTCACACGTGTCTGGCGCCGCAGCCGGTGCTGCTCTCCTTGCAGGTGCCACCCCTGTGTCACCCCTGTGCCATCCCAGTGACACCCCCGTGTCCCCCCGCCCTGTCCGGGGGTCCCGTCCCCGCACACCCCCCCCCCCACTCCGTGCGCGACCCCGGCCCGCAGGAGGGGGGGGATGGATGGCTGCGGGTGCGCGCGCACGAGAGGCCGCGGGAGCGCGCGCGGCGCGGGGGCAGCTGAGGACAGGGGGGAGGGAGGGGAGGGAAGGGAAGGGGGGAGGGACCGCGGGGCCGCGCCCGCCCCTCTCCCCGCCCGCCCCCTCCCCGCGTCTGTCGCGTCGCTCGGGCCCGGCCCGGCCCGGCCCCGGCGCCTCATTGTGCTTCGCCTCACGCCGGCCCAAGATGGCGGCGGCGCCCGAGAGCCCCGCGAGCCGCCAACGACAATAGAGGGAGGGACGGGACCCGCCGCCCCCCCGGCACCGGCCGCCCCTCCCCGCCGCTCCCGCCGCCCCCCGCCCGCCGCACCGCGCCCACGCCCCCGGCCCGGCCCGGCCGCCGCACCCCGCCCCGGCCGGCCCCTCTAGCATGGTGCGGGGCCGCCGCCGCCTCGTCCTCCGGCTGCCGACATGGGCGAGAGGCTGGAGCTGCGGCTGAAGTCGCCCGTGGGAGCCGAGCCCGCCGTGTACCCCTGGCCGCTGCCCGTCTACGTGAGTATGGCCCGGCCCCGCACCTGCCCCGCGCCCTGTCAGCGCCCCCGGCCCTGCCCCGGCCCTGGCAGCCGCCGGGCGATCCCTCAGCGCCGGCCCTTCCCGGGATCCGTCGGGATGATCGCCCCCCGTGAGGGAACCCTCCCGCAGCCCCGGCCCCGGGTGCCGCCGCTGCTCGCCTGGAAGTCAAATCCCCAATTTCATTTTATAATTGGTTGACTAAACCGAAGGGCGGGGAGGAGGAGGACTGGTTAATGAAAAGTTTTCGTGTTTTCCTCGCGCTGGGCTCGTGTAGCTGGTTAATAACCGGTGCTGCTGCGAGCGGGGTGGAATCCAGGGATTCTGGATGGGGGAATAGCGCTTAAATTATGGATGGCCTCGGGTGGTCGTGGGGACCCCAGGACCAGCCGCAGAGGGGGAATAAACAGCGGCCAGCGGCGCTTGTGGGTCTGGGGCTGCCGCCAGTTCCCCTCCAGCCGTGCCCTTGGAGCTCCCCTTTTATTTATCCCGAGTAGAATTCGAGCCAGCCGCAGTCCTCGTGCTTCCAAATAAAATGTCACTTGTCCTTGCTTAGCTACCGAGCGGCGTTTTTCCCTAACTTGCCTGACTTTCTCCCGAGCCCGGACGAGCGATGTATGACCTTGATAACAATGTCCATGTTCAAACTAGTGACAATCCCACGAGAGGCGAAAGGCTCCGGGGAGGGTATTTTTGGATGTGTGTAGGCTTCCTATCAACCCTTGAGCAATTTCTCTCCCTAACTGCGCGTAGCCCCTCGGAGCACAGTTTGCAAAGGCAGAACGTCTCTCTATATGTTTACTTGGCGCAGGCACTGTTGATTATCCCTGCGTTCCAGGCTGTGCTGTTGTACGTGAGCCGTTTCCCGGCGAGAACACGCTGGGACGCACAGGCTGGGGCAGCTGATACTGCTGATGTTGTTGCTCGCTTTTGGCAATCGCTGCTTGTGTGTGAGCGATTAGGAATATATCGCTCGTGGCAGGGGGAGACTGCTGCCTGCTCCTATCTGCCGCCTGCCTTTCGGGGGCTGCCGCTGTGGCCGTGCTGCTTTTCCAAAACATCCTCCATGCAGTGCTGTTCCCGGCGTGTCTCCCAGCACACACACTGGTTAAGCGCAGCCTTTCCTGTTTGGGCAGCTCTGTCAGTGTTGGCGGGCGCGCGCTCCGCTCAAATTGTCAGAAACTGAAAGTACAAGCGATGACCGGCTTCGGTTTTCCTCGCCAAATATTAACTCGTGTCCCCCCCTCCCCTCTCCGAGCGGGTTGTGTGAAGCGGAGGTTAAAGATTACGCGGGATGCGGATTGTTCTGGGAGGGAGGGATGTTTCTATGTCTGTTCACAGAGATTGCTACGGGCTTGAAAACTGAAAAACCGGACACCCCTTCCATTTATTTTAAGGGTGAAACGTGTGTTTTGCAGCATGGGAAATAAAGATTTAGTTGATTTGGGGAAACTTGAGCAGCTGGTTTTGAGGATGGCAGAATAAATAGAATTTTTTCGCAGTTAATCAGAAATGCGGATGGTGGTGGTGGTGGTGGGCGGGGGGGAGGGGGCTGTTATCCCCTCACGTACTGCGAAATACCACAAACCCCAAACATCCTGCCCTGAACCCGTCGGCTCGGCACTGCCAGCCTTTCCAGAGCCATTCCCGAGTGGATGTTCCACCGGGAGCCGGGCAGCGAGCGGAGCGCTGCGTTCAAGGCGTGCTCGCACACACGCACTCCCCTGCCCCGGCTGAGCCCTGGGGCTCTGCAAACAAATCCCCGTGCCCGTGGCAGCGCTTGGCCTGCTGACATCGTGCTCTGCTGAACTGCAGCCGCGCTTTCCCCGCGCTGGCGCGGCCCGAGCTGCCGGCACAGCTCGGCTCGCTTTGACGTAAGCAGAACATTTCTTAGTTTCACCGCCCGTGCTGCCGAGGAAGCAAGGTGGGATAGCCAAAGGGAGGGAAAATAAAAAAAAAAAAAACCCACACCATGCTGATTCAAGGAGTTTTATTTAGCAGCGTTCTGGTTGCTTCCTGTTGTACTCTGTGCGATGTGTTTTCCGAGGGAAAGGGAACGGGAAGCTCACGGTGCCGGCAGGTTATTTTTGGTGAGAGCAGCAGCAGTGGCGCGGAGTCATCTTTCCCAACATCCGAGGCTCCGTAGTGTGAACCTGCTGCGTGCCCGGGCTCCGCGGTGTGATGTAACCCTGCCTTGAGTAACTTGGCTATTTTTATGCCCTTACTACATCTTAAATTAGCGGCGTCAGTGTTGCTGCGTTGAAGGCTGGTCTCTCCCATTAATGGACGCCTGCGTTAATACCGTGTCTCTCTATTGCTGGGCTGCTGTATAATAGGAAAAGTGGGGCTCTCCAGACTGCTGAGCCCGGATAATAGCCCGGCTGACAACCCGGCGCTTGTTGGGATGCTAAAAGAGCCGGGGAGGCTGATGTGAAACATGTATTTCCCTGCGAGTCTAATTAGGGCCGTGGGAGGAGAGAGAGCGGCGGCGGTGGTGCAGCTCCAGCCTCCCACTGGCTCCCACACAAAACTGAAAGTGCGGCTCCTTCCCCCGCCTTCCGCCGCCTCAAAGGAAAGGCCACGGTGCCCTAATGAAGCCGTGGTGAGCCGTGCTGGCCGTGCCACACTGTGATGAGTAAGTTGAATAGTGCATGGTGAGTAATCTCTCCTCATGACTCACAAAATATTTTCTGATGTTGACCTCTGTTTTTGTGACTGCCCCGCTTAATCACAGCTGAAGTGAGTGTACTCTTTTGTGGGCTGGTTAACTCCTCGGCTCCCACGTATCTGCCCCACTTTTTGCTGGTGCCAGGTTGACAAGAGACCCAGGGATATGGTGTTAAAGTTTTAATTTTGGCACTACGAAAGATACAGGCCTGGACAAAGGAAGTGTTTGGGTGAGAGACCAGAGTTAATGGATCTAACTGGTCTTAAATAGGCTACTGCTGGTAGAGGATGGCATTTTCAGTCACACTTCAAGTGTTGCTAAGCATAACTTGGTACTCACATTTAGATCTGAAGGGTATAAGGGGTGAAGTCCCCTTGTGTAGTTTTAAGACTTGCAGATATTTTGTTGTTTCCCCTGAGAATTTTTCCTGAAATGGTTCATTCTTGTCTCTGACTTCTACTATAGTTAAATTTGAATATGAATTAGGTTTAAATTGGAGATCTTTTCGTTTTATACCACAGTATAAAGTGGAGATTTTTCATTTTATACCACAGTAAGGCCTGCCTGCTCTGTGAGGTGTCTCAGGCTGTACTTTGAACTCCTGACAAGTTCCTGTGTAGAATGGCAGCCTGTTGTGTGTACAGGAGGAGAGGGGGGTGGGGGTGTTGTGGGGTGGATCAGCTCTGCAGCCTGGTCTGGTCTGGCAGGGTTCTCCTGACAAATCTGTGGCACCAGGGAGGGATTGCTTGCACAGAGAGCCGAGCAACAGGAGGTTCAGAGCTGCTGAAGCTGAATTGTCCCCAAAATCAACGTTTGCTGGGCTG
This sequence comes from Zonotrichia albicollis, assembly GCF_047830755.1. Lineage (NCBI taxonomy): Eukaryota > Metazoa > Chordata > Aves > Passeriformes > Passerellidae > Zonotrichia > Zonotrichia albicollis. The sequence goes on from NC_133847.1 coordinate 2,639,319, forward strand.
CACCCTATTGCAGCAGAGAATGAATGTGGAAAAGCCTGTTTGCAGTGTGTCAGAGAGAGGAAGGACACTGTGCTTCATTCATTGTGCCCTCCTTAGGGCCTGCACTGCAGGTTGGCAGTGCTCAGTGCCAGTGGGGACAGGAGGCACAGGCAGGTGCTGAGGGCTGTGCAGGGCCCTTGTGGCACCCTGCCCTTGGCCCTGCTGTGTTCAATAGGCTGCCAGTCCCTTCCAGGCCCAGAATGAGCCATGTGCCTGTTGTGCTGTGATCCCTGCTGGGTGCCATTCCCTTGGAAAGCCCTACAAGTGTCCATGTGCATCAGGTTGTTGTGGGTTGTGTTCCCCTCTCCCTGTGGGATTTGTGGGGGCTGAGCTGTGGCAGCACCTGGGAACTCCTCCTGCAGCCCCTGGGGATGCCAGCAGGGTTGTGCTCTGGGTATGGGATCACAGGATCATGGGATGGTTTGGCTGGGAAGGGACCTTGGAGCCCATCTTGTTCCACCCCTTCCACTGTCCCAGGTTGTTCCAAGCTGGCCTTGGACACTTCCAGGGATGTGGCAGCCACAGCTGCTCTGGGCAAACTATGCCAGGGCTTCCCCACCCTTACAGCCAAGAATTTATCTTCTGCCCTAGTCACCACATGGTAATACCATTTTTTTTTTTAATCTACCAATTTTATTCCCTTCTTCCAGCTATTGACTCTGTCCCAGGAGGGGACAGTCCTGGTTGTGCCACTGTGCACATCTTACCAATATTACCAGGCTGAGGTGCCTCTGCCCTGAGCTGCTGGAGCTTAAACCTCCAAATCAGCACCTGTGATGAGAAGTCTGGCTTGAATAATTAATTTATTTGTTTGTGTTCCTCATTGTTACTGCTGACTTTCCACTCAGCTGTGATGGCAAGAAAATTCCCATTTTCTAATTGAGTGTTGTCAGAGCATCACCCTGCACCTGGAGGTGTGTGTGTGGCTGCTGCTGGGAGTAATGGGATACAAGCTTCTTACTACTAGATTTTGTACAGGTGGGAGGGTGCAGGGTGTGGGTTTTGGTTATTTATATTTTTCCCTTATCCAGCTGATACCATTCTGTCACCAAAGGAATGTGCTGTGCAGGGAGACCTCAAGGGCAGGGAGTGTTAATGAAAATCACAGCCCAGAGGGGATTGTCACCTTTGAAATTAAAGATCAACGGTGGAGATGAATAACAAACCTTGTCTGAGAATTTAATCCTCTTTTTTTGTGCGTGTCACTCAGCTTTCCTGGGAAGAGTTTCTGTGCTGCCTGCCTTTGACTTCCCAGGCATGGAGGCAGGTGTGGGAGTGCCACAGAATGGTGTTTTAGGTGATTTTGGGAAGGAGCTAAATTGTTCCCTTGGGGCTGGAGCTGCCCTGCTGCTGAGGGTGGTCCTGTGCATCCTTCCCTCTGCCACAAACCCATCCCATGGGCTCCTTATTCCACACCCACAGCCTGCAGTGGGAAGAGCTGATGGAAAACACATTTTACACGTGCTCCTTGCTTTTCCCTGGGAGCAGCCTGAGCTGGAGGGGGAAGGTGAAGCCCCCCTGATCCTCCCTATGGTTGGGAGTGTTGGTGCCTGTGGGGCAGCTCTGGGAACGGGATCGCTGGAAAAAAATGTAGCAGCGTATTCAGAGGCGGCCCCCCACCCTGCTCTGTGAAATGTGAGTCAGGTTCTGCCCGGGGCAGCCGGCCCTACAAAGGAGGCACAGGAGGAAACTGTTGCTCTGCCTTTGCCAGGCAAAATCCTCCTCACCCCCTGAGTAATGGCCCAGAAATTCGGCACAATCCGGGGGGGTTTCCCTGTTGCTTCAGCTTGTTGGGAAATGCTTGTGGGGATGAGTAATCACTTAAAACAAGCTTGTCTGGGGAAGGAAAGGTTTGAACATTGAGCACAGTTCCGATTGCTCAGCACCTCTCTCTCTCTGTGTCTCTCTGCCTGCCCTTCCCGGTTGTAAAAACACCTGGAGTGGGGAGAGCACGCAGCGAGAAGCTGGGAAATATTGAAATATTGACTCAGTCATTTCAGAAGCACTCGGGTTCCTGTGCTGCCCAGCACATCACCCAGCTGGCACAGTTACATCATTTCCCTGCCCTTTTCCCCAGTGCCAGAGGGAGTCAGGGATGTGCTCTTGGGGTTCACAAGAGCCCTGCAGCGTTAATTGTGCAGCACGTGGGCAGCACAGAAGAGCACTTTCCTTCTGGGCTTCACCCTTTGAAGCAGAACTTGCCCTGAGTGACAATCGGTGCTTGTTCAGTTCTCAAACTCCTTTGTTCCAAGCCCTGACCCGTTGGATACAAGATAAATCCTGAGTTCAGTTAACAGACATTTTTTTTTTGCCCAGTTTGAAAAGTGAAAGTTGGTCTCTTGTCTTGCATCTTAAAGACCACACTAGTATTTATTTTTTTATATAACTGGTTTATCTGAAAGGCAACTGTTGAAAGACAGAGTAGCTGTCCAGGACTGCTTGTTTTCCCCCTTTCATTCATCAACAGATGAGTGAGGATTAATGTTCCTGTCCAGGCCAAAGTTCCAGCCCAGGCAATTCAGATTTATCTACCTAAAAATTCACCCATCAGCTCCAGTTGGACACAGCAGTGAAAGCTTTCAGTGTGCCAAGGGAAATCCATGCCCCCACATGCAGCTCCAGCTCTTGTCCTCCGTGGCAGCCTTATTATATATGGAGATGATTATCCTTTCAAGGCTCAGATACGGGACTGAGTTGTGTTGCCTCTGGGAATTTAGGCAAAATATCTTACCTCTTGGTATGTGAGATTTATGGGGGATTTAATCACCCTTCTCCCCAGACATCCATATGTCTACTTTTGTACTCTTCCTTCTTTCTTTTCCCCCTTTCTCATTGATTTGCTGTTTTTCCTTCCTGCTTTGACTTAACCTTTAACTGTCTGATTAAAGTTTTGCACTGTAATGATCAACACAAGGACCAGGGGTGGGGTGGATTTTTTGTGTCTTTTATCACAGATTGGTAATCATAAATTGTCTGAACGTATTTTTGCTTCAGTTACTTTCTCCTTCCTAACAGAAGGATCCACAGAGGGAGGAAAAGTTCATGTTGGGAATTGTGCACATATTTACTTTCATGGTAATTATTACAGACAAAACTAACTCTGAAGAGGAACAAGAAATAAAACTGAATAGGAAAGTTGGCCACATGCTGCTAGAGCTATTGAATCAAGCAGGGACTATTTTTAGAGCATAGGAAGAGGGTGAGTATATTTTACAGCAGGAAATGATGGTTTCATAGATAGGAGCAGATCAGTGAATAACGAAAAAGATCCTGTTCAGAGTATTTTGGTTTGGTTCATTTCATGAGTGAATGAGAATTTTCTAAACATGAACACTGAATGGACTTGGTAGTGTTGGATGAAAACTCTAAGGAACTACTGAAGACAGATAAGTGAAGCATTGGAAAACTTTTCTGAACCAAATCCTGGAGAAAGTTCTGAATTAAGTTTCTTAGTAAAAATGAATGGGTTTTAATGGTGCTTGTTATTTTCTGTGTCCAGTGAAGGCCAATTTCCTGAGGTTTTGTCATTAATGTGCCATTTACTTTTTGGAGCTCAGCAACATTAATATTTGACACTTGTAAAATTCTAACAACTGTGAGCTTTTGAGGCTTCTCATTCATTCCTCAGTGGGATTCTCACTGGGCTGGTTCCCACATCCCACAAGACCTGGGAGATCAGGTGCTGCCTCAGGGTGGCCTCTGACCCCTGGAGCCGGGTTTGGAGTCTTTGTGGATCTTGGCTTCCACCCCTGCTCATTACAGCAAACACTCATGTGAAATTCTGCAATCTGTGAAGAATGCATTGTAATTTGTAGGGTCATTTATGAGTCTAAAGTAAAAGCTTGTGGAAATGGTTGGTGGCTGGAAGTTGATGTTTGCTGTTCAGAACCTCCATTGTATCACTGCTCTACTCCATAAATTGAAGCTAATAAAGGAAAACCCATATATATGTGTGTGTGTATATATATATAATTGGGGTTTTTTTTGGTACCAAAGCTCCATGCCCAGTGAGCTTCAGAAAGAGCACAAAATTTTCCTGCTAATTTCTGTTCTGTGGAATATTTATGTGTGTTAAGTAGGAACAGAATTTCTGAGCTGTCCAAGCCTGAGTTATCTTTACAGAATATAAAGTGGTTATTTAAGCTGTTGTCTCACCAGGAGTGAGACAACAGGAGATGGGGCTCAGGCTGGGCCAGGAGCTTCCTCCCTGCTCCCACCAGGGTGTGGGAAGACCCTGGGCTTGAGAAGGAGATGGTGGCTGCTTTCAGCACCAGCAATTTTGGGGCTGTGTGTTGATTCCTTCCCCTGGGCTCAGGTTCAGGGTTGTTTGTGGCAGTGGGGATGATCAGAGATGCCTTGAGCTCTCTGTGCTGCAGGGGTGGGGTATTTCCCTGCTGCTGCAGCTTTGTGGCTGGGACACCTGCAGGTAAAAGTGACTCTTGTCATCTCTGTTCCCTTGTGCCGAGCTGCTCTCACCCTTGGAGCAGTGGTGGAAAGGGAACTGAGCCAAAACCCCACCAAGGTTTGGTTTTAGTTCAGGCCTCCCCTGCCTTTGCTGTGTGAGAGCACAGGGACAGGGCAAGAGGTGGCTTTTGGGGAAGTGGTGCAGGGCAGGTGGCTGGATGGGGTTGAATGGCTGTGAAGGGGAGGCAGGGCTGCCTCCTCTGCCCCAGGGAGTGAAAGCCCAGCAGTCCGGGAGAAACAGTGCTGGGCTCCCATGGGCTCACCCCAGCCTCTGCCCCCTGGTGTGGGCAGGGGGTGCCACTGCCTGAAACCCACCTGGGAGGGCAGCGGGACTCAGCAGTGAATGCTGATTTACCAGAATCATTGCATTCCCCCATGTATTCTGTTTATGTTCTATATTCTAACATAAACATTATTTTAAACTGCCTTTCTGCATAGTGGAATTGCTTCTTTTGTCTGGCTCATCGTGCTGTGGCTGTCCTGTGTGCCTCCAGCACTCCTGCAGGCTGATTGCATGTTAATGGATTGAGGCAGCCCCTCCTGCTCCACCAGGGGAACCATTCCCTCCCGCATCTGTGCAGTGTCCGTAGCAACAGTTGGGATTGCTGTGTGCAGAGGCAGAACTGTTTCTGTGCTTGGAGCAGCAGCACTGAAAGTGCAGTCCCTGGTGCAACCATGCTAAATGATTATCCAGAGCAGTTTGGATCTTCTTTCTCAATGCCTGTTTCCTTTGTTAGTTTATTTTGGACCTTGGTCCAACCTTTTCTTTTTTATTTAAATGTCCTTATGTAGCCATTAAGAAGGCCATGGTGACCACGATGTTTTCCAGTTGGTTTTGTGTGACAGTAACCTAGAAACTACCTCAGGCTTGTCTGCCTCCTGCTGTGTGGGAGATGGGCTTCCAAATGCGGTCTTGGGAGCTCTTCCTTCCCTGGAACTGGGAGGAAAAGATGGTTACAAGGTGTTCTCTGCAGGAGATCTCTTTTTATACATTCTAATAAAAATGTATTCTTGTGAATGTCCCTGTGCTTTCTTGATTAAGGGAATGACAGTAATTGGGTGGTTCAGAGGAGACTGATCCTTGTCTCTCTTGGTAAGAAAAACTGCTGTGGTTGTTGCTATGGGAGCTAAAATGGCACAATCTTGATTTGGGGTAAAATCTGGTAACATTCAACCAAGTCCTGGTATCCAGTATGGAATACTGCATGGAGCAGGCCTCCCTTTTCCCCCTTTTCCCCCCTTTCCCCCCTTTCCCCCCTTTCCCCCCTTTCCCCCCTTTCCCCCCTTTCCCCCCTTTCCCCCCTTTCCCCCCTTTCCCCCCTTTCCCCCCTTTTCCCCCCTTTCCCCCCTTTTCCCCCCTTTCCCCCCTTTTCCCCTTTCCCTTCCCCCTGGCATTTGCACACAAAGCAAACACCTGAAAATGCAAAGTGCTGGAAGGCAGAGCTGGCAGGACATGGAGCCTGAGATCCTCCCTGCTGCAGGGCTGGAACTGCTTTGGCTTTTGAGAGCCTCTTGTGACCCTCTTGTGTTCAGGTGTGTGGGCCATGGAGCTGCCCTGGGCAGGGGGATGTGCTGGGGCGTCTCTCTAGGGGGGTTAAATGAAATCTAACCCTGTGGGAGGAGGAACACAAACTGGTGACAGGCTGAAACCCCAGGTTTGTGAGGGCATCCGTGTGCTGTGCAGAGTGCTGGATCCTTGCTGGCTCCCAGGGAAGCTGCAGCTGCAGTGGCTCTGGTTCCTTTGCTGGTGTCCAGAGAAACCCTTATCATCCTCCCCAGATGGAGGGAAGCAAGGGGCTTGAAAGAGGCACTTGTCCCACCAGCCTTCTGCAAGATTGATTGGCTTTTCCTAATCCATCTTTTTGATCTCTGCTCACCATCTTGTCTGCAGCTGTAACATCCTCTCCTTTGGATTTATGGACTGCTGCCTGGGGAGAGAGAGCTGCCACTGCAGGCAACCAAGCTGTTCTTTAAACCCAGGGGCTGGTGGGACTGACCTCTTTTGTTTTGCAAGTTAAATGGGTCATGTGGAGATCAGAATTTGGCAAATCCCTGTGACTTCTGTTAATCCATGAGTGGGGTCAGTGTCCAGGATTTGGGAGGAGGGCTGGAAGTGTATCCAGGCAGGTCATTAAAGGTACACATTGAATTATTTGTAACTGCCTTGTTTCAGCTTTGGTTTTCACACATCTGGTGGGCAGGGGAAAGCTGTGGGAGATCTGTCCCTCCTGCTCTGCCCCTGCTTGACCACAGCTGCTTTTCACATTTCTGAAGAGCTGCTTTGGTCACCTGGCCTGTTTTTAGGGGAGGAAGCATGGTCTGGTGAGCCAGATCTGGCTCTGAAAGGGCAAGGGTTGCTTTGCTGTGGGACAGTTTAGTCTGGGCAGCCAAAGCTGTGCCCAGAAATGTTCCTGCCTATGAAGAGGAGATAAGGGGTCATAAAAGTCTGTGTGTGGTGCTGGGAGAGTGAAAGATAGAAGGGATCTGAACTGTTTTTGTTTTTTTTTTTTTACAAGAACTTATGTTTTCAAACCATTTGTTTGCTGCTCAGGTCTGCAGGCTTTTTGGGGTACTTTTCACTACCTGTGCTGTGTAGATTGATCAGATCTCACAAAGATCTCTTTCAGAGAATGATGGAATCCCAGGTTTGGGTTGGAAGGGACCTTAAACTCATCCAGTGCCACCCATGCCATGGGCAGGGACACCTTCCACTGTCCCAGGCTGCTCCAAGCCCCGTCCAGCCTGGGTGAGGTGCAGCTTGGCATGTGGGGAAATAAAATTCAGACAAATGTGGTGTTCACCCTCAAGCCCCAATTTAGGCTTACCCCAAGGCTAAGCACAGTTTCATAAGAAAAACTCAAATAAAAAAAGATGTAAATCTGGAAGGGCACTGGGGTGGTGTTTTGTGCCTCCAGGCAGTGCTGGCTGCCCAATTTAACTGAACAAATTCTTTGTGTTTGAGGATGGAAACCAGAACATTTCAAACTGTTGCTTTAGGTTATAGATTCACTTTAGACTATGGATTGTTGCACTGGGGGTTAACTGTTCTGTACAAACACACCCAGGAGTCTGGAACGCAGAATAAAATCAAAATCTTGCCATTTAAGTATCTAAAGGGGTGTTAGTTTGAAGATTTGATGTAACCAAAGCAGCCACACCTGGAGGAGTGTCGGGGAATTACAGGGGGCAGTTACAAACTGTTCCAACAGCCAACTTGTGGCAAACATGTTGCCAACTCTAATTTGTACCTTACCTTGCCTTTGAAGAGTGTTCTGTAGAAATGTCTGATTTGGCTGTTTTTAATAGGAATTTGGTGCTTTGTAGAAGAAAGTTGTGCACAGATTAGTGAGCTGTGGCTGGTGCTGATCATGTCATGCATGCTGTGATCTCTTGGGGCTGTTATTGGGGTGTCATTGGGGCTGCTTTGGTTTTTCCCACCCTGGTGGCAGAGGAAGAGCTGTGAGCGCTGGAAGGGACCCTTAGGGATGATCAATGCAGCCCCCGGCCATGCAGACACCCCAACAATCCCACCCTGAGCACCCCTGGGAGCTCCTGCAGCTCTGGCAGCCTTGGCACCACTCCCTGGGCAGCCTGGGCAGTGCCCAGCACACTGAGTTCTGGTCTTATTGGTGATTTTAAAATTTGATTTCACAAACAAAGAATGTGATTATAGAAAAGAATAATGATTGCTTCAATATTACATAGTTGGAAAGAGCTTTTGGGCACTGTCTTATTTGGCTTTCAAATGACACATTAGGGCTTCTCATATCTACAAGATACAGAAGGTCTTTTTTATGAGGAGGTGAAGGGAAAGGTTGAACTCTTAAAAATTGTTCTGTGGTCCAACCCCCATGGCCTGAAGGGTGACAGGAGTTGGTGTCTGTAGGGGGACGCAGCTCTGTGTGTGTGTGGGACAGGAGCTCTGTGCGTGTGGGACAGGAGAGCCCAGCTCTGTGTGTGTGGGACAGGAAAGCCCAGCTCTGTGTGTGTGTGGGACAGGAGCTCTGTGTGTGTGGGACAGGAGAGCCCAGCTCTGTGTGTGTGGGACAGGAGCTCTGTGTGTGTGGGACAGGAGAGCCCAGCTGTGAGTGTGTGGGACAGGAGAGCCCAGCTGTGAGTGTGTGGGACAGGAGAGCCCAGCTGTGAGTGTGTGGGACAGGAGAGCTCAGCCCTGTGTGTGAGGGACAGGAGAGCCCAGCTCTGTGTGTGTGGGACAGGGGCTCTGTGTGTGAGGGACAGGAGAACCCAGCTGTGTGTGTGGGACAGGAGAGCCCAGCTCTGTGTGTGTGGGACAGGAGAGCCCAGCTCTGCGTGTGTGGGACAGGAGAGCCCAGCCCTGTGTGTGTGGGACAGGAGAGCCCAGCTCTGTGTGTGTGGGACAGGGGCTCTGTGTGCTGGGGGCTCTGCTGTGCTCAGTTCCAGCTCTGGGGCTGTTCCTGGCTCCAAATTCTGTGCTCAGGGTTGTAGGAATGTGTGGTTGGAGAAACCTGTTGTGAGAATCAGAAGGGTGAAGCTGTTCAGTCCTGCTGGCTGGAACTGTGCTCCACTTTTCCGTAGAAAGTGTTGGATGCTCTTTGACATGACTTTTGACAAAGTGTCTGCTTGCTTTCTGTTATTTTTTCCAATAAAATATCTTGGCAAAAACTATTGAACTTTCTCTGGGAACTCACGTTTCAATTTAAAATTCAATGTTTAGGTTGAAGACCAGAACTCTGTGAAAAGTTCAGCTGGAGAGGGTTGGCTGCAATAACTCAATGTGTGTTTAAGTTTGGTTTGTTTAAATCTTGTTGTGAAGAGCTTTGGGCAGTCTCAATAATTACTTCAGACTGCAACTCTTTACTTTAAATACTTTCCACATTAAAGAGATAAGGTTGGTTGTGAAAAGCTTCCATTTATGTGGCTCAGAAGATTCCAAGGGCCTCTCAGACAACATAAGTACAGGAACATTGGAAAGTACACAGAGGGCAGGAGCAGCACGTAGTGTGCAGGGAGGAGGGCGGGAGGGGAGCCTGGAGCAGGAGGAGGGTGAATGGAGCTGCTCTTTGTGACAGGGAGCACCGTGCTGGCATCATCTCATCTCGTGACTGGGAACAGAGCACAGAGGCTGCTTGAGCCTGGGCCAGAAGGCTCCTGCACACGGGATTCCAGCCCTGATGGAGTGTGTGGGAGGCTCTTCCCTGCAGCTTCCACTGCCAAAGCCCTGCGGGTGTCAGAGTCCAGCGTGACACACGAGCACAACCTGCCTGCAACCTGACTCATGGGCACTGCAGCTGGGAAAATAATAGAAACCCTCTCAACTGAGCCCAGAACCACAAAATCAGAGCCCTGGCTGAAGGGGAGAAGCTTCAGGGTACCTTGGGGGTGCAGGGGTGACTGTTGGCTGAGCAGGGTGAAGTTGATCAGCAGAGCAAGAGTCACCCTTCCCTTCCCTTCCCTTCCCTTCCCTTCCCTTCCCTTCCCTTCCCTTCCCTTCCCTTCCCTTCCCTTCCCTTCCCTTCCCTTCCCTTCCCTTCCCTTCCCTTCCCTTCCCTTCCCTTCCCTTCCCTTCCCTTCCCTTCCCTTCCCTTCCCTTCCCTTCCCTTCCCTTCCCTTCCCTTCCCTTCCCTTCCCTTCCCTTCCCTTCCCTTCCCTTCCCTTCCCTTCCCTTCCCTTCCCTTCCCTTCCCTTCCCTTCCCTTCCCTTCCCTTCCCTTCCCTTCCCTTCCCTTCCCTTCCCTTCCCTTCCCCGAGCAGGGGCAGGATCTGGGGGAGGTTCCTGTGGGAAATGGATTTGTAGAGAACTTTTAAAGTTTGATAGAACGTTTGTATAGGATGTATTTGTATTTAAACTTAGAAATGCCATGGAATAGGAGAGACATTGCTGAGAGAGAAATGGAACTAGAAATAAGTTTCAAAGGATGGCCTTACAAATAAGATTAGATACTTTAGAGAAATAGAACTGTGAAAGATGCACTGTAGTAGGACCCACAAGGGATAATTTTAGATTGGCTTTGTGGCCAATTTACATCACCAATTTACATCACGGTGTGACAAAAACTGATAAGTCAAGAAATGTTTATCATGTATTATAATTAGGAAATAGTTTGTTTCCAATTGTGAAGGTGTAAATTATAACATCTGTATTGTCTCACCTTTCACATGAGACTAAAAATAGAATAAAAGTTCTTAAAACACCTCAGTTGTTTCATCTGTGGGTCAGAAAAGAGCATAATCCAACAGTTTCCATTCCATTTGCCTTTTGGTTGCCTCAGATTCCCTGCCAGTGCCATAACCAGTTTTCTGCACACAGATGTGATGCCTGTTGCTGTTCAATGTCCTTTCTGATTAAATCAAACAACCCTAATGATGAAATGGGGCTGGAAGTTTCTCTAAGAAATGAGAAGCTGCTCTGTATTCCCTTCTGATATGTTTCCCCCTTCCCTCGATTTTCCACAGCCAGCTCTGCTTTCAAGAAATGTAGGAGATACTACTGGATTAAAAAAAAAATAAATTCTTTTATTTAATTTTTTTGGTGAGTTTTGCTTGAGACCTTGGGAGCTTCTCTGCTCAGCCAAAGCCTGTTAGAGAGTGAAGTAAACTTGGGAAGTGTTTCAGCATGGGGAGCTCAGCAGCAGTAGGTGTGGAACTGGTTTGGATTTATTTATTCCTAGGTAATGTCACAAACTAAGCTCAAAGGCTCCTTCTGACTGGAGTTTCCATGTGGGGTTGTGCAAAGTCACTTAAATTGGCAGATCTGTAGTTGTAGATGTGAATTGTAATTTATTATTATTATTTCTTAGATTGATTTTTTCAGTTTTTAACCCAAGACAAAGGAGTCTGTTATTTATACAATTTTAGTCACTTAGAGGGATATTTTCATGAAGACCTGTAGGAGCAGGGGTCTCTCATGTGCTCTGTTCACTGCAAGTGTCCAACCCCAGAACTTCCTCCCAGGAAATGGTTCTGCCAGAATAAGCCTGAATTCATTTTTCTGGTCAATGTGCTTGTGTTGATAAAGTAAATTATGACCCTGCAGGAACACTGGGAGAGCTGGATCAGCCAGGGGGGCTCTGCTGGGATAATTCTGAGTGAAACATGAACATTTCTGGGAGATGTTTATGGATGAGCTGCTGTCCTGGGTTATTCTTACACTTGGCAGATAAGAAATGAGAAGAGAAGTTCTCCTCCCTCCTTGTCCCCTCCTTTCAGTGCACAGAGGAAAGAGGAGAGAACACATTCTCTTTTATTTGTGCACTGAGAGGCAGGAGCAGGTTTTAGTTTGATTGTTTCCCTGGTTTCTAGGCCAACCTTTATCAGAAGAATTCCCTGACATTCCTGGGAGGCTGGGTTATGGATGCTGCTGTTTTCTGTAGGGTTTGGGCTGTCCCAGCCCCAAATCTGTTCTGTGCTGTTTGGTTGTTAAATGTGCCCAGGGCAATGCTCAGGCGCTGTGTGATCCATCCCAAATGTCCTGGCTACTGTTGTTGGCTGATTTTCCTTCTCCATGTTGTAACTGGAATAATTTGGTTTTCTTGGCTTAGCCTTCCTTGTGACTTCTAGATTTGGGGTTAACTTGCTGTCATCTGAAAAGAAGAGGTTTTTTTCCTGGTGGAATAATATTCTCTCATAGCTTTAGTAGAGAATCCCAGACTGGTTTGGATTGGGAGGCACCTTAAATATAATTTAATTCCATTTTCCACCATACCAGGGTGTTTCAAGACCCATCCAACCTGGCCTTGGGCGCTGCCAGGGATCCAGGGGCAGTCACAGGGTGACACCCCTGATCCAGGGCCTGCCCTCCCTGCCAGGGAACAATTCCTGCCCAATATCCCATCCATCCCTCCCTCTGGCAGTGGGAGCCATTCCCTGTGTCTGCATGTGACCATCCCTTGTTCCGTCCCTAACTCTCCATATTAAAATTTTCTCTCCTTTCTGTTTCTGAGCCCCTTTAAGGCACTGGAAGGATGGCAGACCTCAGAAATTCTTGCTTCTTTGTCCTGAGATTTTTAACTAGGCATTGAAAGGGTTGTGTACAAATTTCTTGGAGTGAGATCTGCAGGCCTGGCTGATCCCAAGTGCATGGAGTGGTTATACAAGGGAAAATGTGTTTCCTCCTGAAAATAGGAAAGCTGAGATAATGATGGAAAATGCTTCCATTTGACTCAGATCATGTCTTTCCATGTCTTGAAAATGAGATAATCCAACCATTTGCTGTTATCAACCATCAGTGGTTTTCTTTCCTTCCCCTGCCCCCAGTCCTCTGCTTTGTTACCTGTCTCTGCCCTTTGCTACAGAATTTCCCCTGGTAACTACAGAAATGACATTTCTGCAGCACAAAGCAAGGGAAATGATTTGAAGGAGCCTTTGCACTTGTATTTCTGGAAGGGCTGTAGATACAAGACTCTTAATTAAAAGGTCAAAGCCACTTGCAGAAACAAATGTCTAAATATAACCCCAGCTTGGTGCAGATGGACTCTGGTAACCAAGGCTGGATCCATCAATGTGTATGAGGAACTCCTGTGGCTTCCCTAAAATAGAACTTTTTTTGTACAATGCTGCATATAAATGCAGCTCCAAGAGCTCTTTCTTAGCATGAATTTGTAATAATTTGTGCTTCTGTTGCTCCTGAATAAACTCCCAAATGAAATCAGCAAACCTCAGTGTCTCACCCTGCTGTGGTTGTGTGCTGCTCAGGGTTTGGTGTGTTTTGGCTTTCAATTCATGAGCAGGGCTGCACATCCAGACCCTTTTCTGTGTGCTCTGAGGCTGTTTTTCCTGCACTGACATCTGCTCCCACTGTTTATTGGCTGCTTTATTTTGGAAAGCCATTCCCTGTGCAAGAATCTCAGTGCCCATCTGGAGCTGGGAGCCTGCGCCAGATGCTGGGCCAGGGGAATCAGCTGCTCACTGGGAGCTTGCAGGGCAGTACCTGCTGCATCCCAACCATCCCAAAGGCTTCATCCTGTCCGGTTTTCGGCTGTTTGGAGGGCCTGGAAAGGCCCGGGGTGGCCTTGGGGCAGCCCGCGTTTTAAAGGAACAGAAGAGGCTTCAGTTCTTTTCTCGGTCTCGGTGTTTATTAATTGTTTATCTAAAAGATTTTCTCTCGGCCCGACAGAGCTCTGCTCAGCAGCCAGCCATGAGCACACTGTGCTGCCCTCCGGGCGGTCACCTATCTTTATACCCATTGTTACGTGTACAATATTTATCATTTTTCCCCAATACCTTTCACCCTTATTGCCCGGTGCACTTTTAGTAATGACCAATCCCAAAGTGCCACCATCACCACAGAAGATGGAGGAGAAGAAGAAGAAGAAGAAGGACAGGACAGGCCCCAATTCCTCCATCTTACTTCTCTAAACCCCCCTGTACAGAAATCCTAAACCCTGTGTTTCACTCTCTAATTAACTCATCCCTTCACCATTCACCCCGGTGAAACCCTCCTATCCTCATACAGGTGTCGTCTCCTGTGTAGGATCAAAGTGCAGCCACCAGACACTTCTGGAACATTCCAGGACTCCCGAGCCCCCCAAGGGTGCTCTCGGTGACACCTCAGTGCTGAGGTGCTGAGATCCCACATCATCCCACAATCCCCAGCCACACAGTCCTGACTGCAGGGAATGACAGAGAAATGAGTAGAATGACAGTGCAGGGGCACTTGAGAAATTTATTTCTTTAAACCTTATTTTTCCTTGCAGGGCTCATTTTGGTGCCTTTAATGGGTGAAATTCAAACACTCCTATCCCTGTATGCTTGGCACCTGTATCCTAAAAACCAACGTGGTTTTATTTTCTATAAACTCCTGACAAACAGCACCTGATGTGTCTTTTTATGTGTTTAATTTCAGGACAAACACCACGATGCTGCTCATGAAATCATTGAGACAATTCGGTAAGTGCTGGCTGCAGCCTGCCTGGGACCCTTCCTGTGCTCACTGCAGGGCTCAGGACACACAGGAGGGCAGCAGTTGCCATTTAGCACCTCTGAGTTATTTTTCTAAGCTAAATTTGCTGCGATACAGAGCTCCCTACCAAAAAGATTTTTGTTTTATCTTGCCATATTTCATTCTGTTGTGAACAGAGTTCAAAATGAGTGGTGGTGCTCAGGTTAATACTTGTGGCAGTTGGTATTTGAGCTGTGGACAGACAAGGTTAAGGGAACATCCTTGGCTTGATCTGCCTGCTCTTGCCTCTGCCCACCCTCTGGGTTTCCCCTGTTGCTGAGATCCTGCAGCATTTGGGTTGTTTGGCAATGATCTCCCTGTAGCATTGCTCCTAATCCTGCTGATAGAGTTGGAACAGCGTGGGGAAAATGGGAGGATAAAGGTGAACGACAACTGAGAGGAGCAGGAAGTCAGAGGATTTCCCAACACAGGCTCTCAGGACGTGACTTGCTGTTATTTCAGCAGGATTAGGAGGGGACTTGCCAAAGAACAACTTTTAATAAATGCTACACGAATTCCCCAACCACCTGAGGGATGAGGATGAGTTATCCCCATTACAAAGCTGCTCTTGTGAGCTGCTGTGGATCCTCCCAGGCTGCCCTTGGCTCAGCTCAGGGCTGTGGCTGCAGCAGGGTTTGGTGCTTGGGTGGTGCAGACACAGCTGAGGGAGGAGCTGTTGTACCTGCAGAACCACCTGAGCTCAGAATCTGGTCACAGATGGCAAAGGTAGCAGTGAGCCCTGTGTGCTGCCAGTGTGGGTGTGAGAGAGCCAAGTGCTTGATACCGTCACTCACGTGCCTGAAATCAGCATTTCCCATGGGCTGGGGGGCAGAGGATGTGGAATGAGGCTGGAGCTGAACATTTTCTCCTAAAGGAATTTCTTTTTCTATCTACAAAGCGCTGCCGTGGTGCTGCCAGTTTGCTTGGACTGGTGGGGATAAGATCCTCTATTTTGGGGTTTTGTGGCATCATTTTTGGGCCCCTTTCCAAGGGGCTCAGTGGTTGGTGCTTTCTGTGCTGGATGGAGGCAAAGGAAGCTGCCTTCGGAAGCAGTTGGGTCAGGTGATGTTTCACAACTGTTTTCTGGAGTGAATTTGGTGTCAGAAGTGCTGCCTTTGCCTTGTGCAAAGTGCCCACAGTGTTGTGAAAGCGGTGGTGAGAGAATGCAGGGAATATCCCAATATCCCTTTATCTCACCAGGCAGTGGAATTATGGAATATCCCTGGACACAAGGATCCAGCTGCTGACTGCCTGTTCCTGGGATTTAGGAAGCACCAACCACTCCAGCCACCCTTCTGAGCCCTGGTGCTTTTTGGGGAGATGTGAAATACCAGAAAATGGCCAGCCATGCATGTCCAAGTTCTGGTTTTCACTGGCTTGTGTAATTATTAACCATGTGTGAATCAGCCAGAGGGAACAGAACTGTTGGTTCTTCAGTATTTTTTTTATTCACCTTTTAAATAGTGAAGAATGGAGCAAAGTTCACGAGGAATAAATTCTGTGATTCCTATTGGAATTCATCCTGTGATGTGGGTTTTTTCTGATGCTGACAGTGCTTTCCAATTTGATATTTGTGGAGGAAATGTGTGTGCAAAGCTTCTGTGGCTTTTAAATTGCTTTTGAAGGGAATTAATCTTCCTCCATTGCACAAGTGAAGCTCTCTCCTGTGAGCTGCCATTGTTGGATGCACTGCAAGTGGGCTTGTGCTGCCCCTTTCTGCTGGCCACAACACACAGGGCTGTGTTAATTCTGAGTATCAAAGGGCTCTTTTAGCAAAATAACTTCTAAAAATCTGGTTTGGTTGGGTGTGTGAGGTGTGAGAGCAGTTTGGGCACTCCCCAGGGAACATCCTGGCACTGGGAGGTTGGTGAAAGGGTTTTTGGGCTGCTGTGGGAAATGTCATCTCCACATTCAGCCCTGTCAAAGCTTCCTGCAGCATCAGAATTCTTTGGAAATGCTGCACTTCTGCATTTTCTGTTAGATTAACATCAGCCATGACTTTGAGTATTTTTAGACACGTGGAATACATTTATCACCTCATTTTGAAGCTTTATGCTCCTGCCAGTGTCTACAGGCATCTTGCTGTTTATTCAGTATAAAGTGAACTGTTGCAGTTCCCCATGATGTCTGCCTTATTCCTGAATTCCTGTGAGCTCCCAGAGCTGCTGCAGTGTCCTCTCTTCATGTAAAGCACTCCAAATTGAGACAAATAACCTTATTACACCTAATTGGCAATACCTCTATTCATTATTTCTTCTCTCCTTCTAGGTGGGTCTGTGAAGAAATCCCAGATCTCAAGCTTGCCATGGAAAACTATGTTTTAATTGACTATGATACAAAAAGGTGAGAGGAATGTTTTTGTTCCCAGCAGGAGTTGAGGGTGTAGTGAACCAGTGTGTAACTGGTTATTCTTAGACACTACCAACTGAAGTTTTCTCTCAGAACTGGCTTCAGGCTCTGCTGGAGTTATTTTGGTAGGAAATGTGTAACAGCAACATTGGCAGAGGCAGTTGGATTAAGGACATAATTGGAAACTCCACGAGCTCCAGTGCAGCTCTGCTGTACGTTGAATTACTCACTGTGAAACAATGATTGGTATCTGCACCCTTGGAGCAGGGCCAGGCTGGGAATCTCAGTGGTTCCTGCTCCTGTAGTAACCAGGAATTCCTGTTCTCAGCAGGCCAGGGCAGAGCTGGGTGTCAGTGGGAGCTGCACCTTCCCCTTCTCCCTTTCCTGCTTGCTGGGGACTGAATTCAAAGGTGAAACTCCCAGAGAGCATGGCCAGAGTGGGAATTTTAATGGTTCCTATTCCTGTAGTAACCAGGAATTGCTGTTCTCAGCAGGCCAAGGCACTACTGGGTGGCAGAGGGAGCTGCACCTTCCCCTTCTCCCTTTCCTGCATGAATGAAAAAGTGAAATTCCCAGGGAGTATGGCCAGAGTGGGAATTTCAATGGTTCCCACTCCTGTAGTAACCAGGAATTCCTGTTCTCAGCAGGAGAATCTCCTGTTCTGTGGGTGTCAGTGGGAGCTGCACCTTCCCCTCCCTCCCTTTCCTTCTGGCTGGGGGCTAAATTCAAAAGTGAAATTCTCAAAGAGTATGGCCAGTATGGGAATTTCAATGGTTCCTGCTCCTGTAGTAACCAGGAATTGCTGTTCTCAGCAGGCCAAGGCAGCGCTGGGTGGCAGAGAGAGCTGCACCTTCCTCTCCTCCCCTTCCTTCTGGTTGGGAACTGAATTAAAAAGTGAAATTCCTAGAGAGTATGGCCAGTATGGGAATTTCAATGGTTCCCACTCCTGTAGAAACCAGGAATTGCTGTTCTCAGCAGGAGAATCTCCTGTTCTCTGGGTGGCAGAGGGAGCTGCACCTTCCCCTTTTCCCTTTCCTGCATGAATGAAAAAGTGAAATTCCCAGGGAGTATGGCCAGAGTGGGAATTTCAATGATTCCTGCTCCTGTAGAAACCAGGAATTGCTGTTCTCAGCAGGCCATGGCAGAACTGGGTGGCAGAGGGAGCTGCACCTTCCTCTCCTCCCCTTCCTTCTGGTTGGGAACTGAATTAAAAATTGAAATTCCCAGGGAGTATGGCCAGAGTGGGAATTTCAATGATTCCTGCTCCTGTAGTAACCAGGAATTCTTGTTCTCAGCAGGCCAAGGCAGAACTGGGTGTCAGTGGGAGCTGCACCTTCCCCTTCTCCCTTTCCTGCTGGTTGGGGGCTGAATTAAAAACTGAAATTCCCAGAGAGCATGGCCAGGATGGGAATTTCAATGATTCCTGCTCCTGTAGTAACCAGGAATTGCTGTTCTCAGCAGGTCATGGCAGAACTGGGTGTCAGTGGGAGCTGCACCTTCCTCTCCTTCCCTTCCTGCTGGTTGGGGGCTGATTTAAAAAGTGAAATTCCCAGGGAGTATGGCCAGTATGGGAATTTCAATGATTCTTGCTCCTGTAGTAACCAGGAATTCCTGTTCTCAGCAGGAGAATCTCCTGTTCTCTGGGTGGCAGAGGGAGCTGCACCTTCCCCTCCCTCCCTTTCCTGCTGGTTGGGGGCTGATTTAAAAAGTGAAATTCCCAGGCGTGTTGTGGGCAGCTGGAGAAGTTCTGAGGTGCCTCAGTTCCATGGAGTTCAGAATGAATGTCTCTTATGGGACATTCCCCTTCTGGCAGAGGCAGATCCTGAGCTGTGCTGTGTCTGTGGAGACTTCTGGGGTTCTGTGCATGGGCTTGGCTCCACTGACACTGGGAAAAGGGAGGATGCTCAAGCTGCAGTTTGCAAAAACCTCCCTGGTTGCCTTCATGGGAAAGACTGAATTTATCCAAGTGCACAGAATGATTAAACTGTTAGAAGAAAGTTTATTGATGAAACTGCATGGGTGTGAGCAGAATCCCAGAATATCCTGAGCTGGATCCCAGCCCCTGGCCCTGCACAGACACCCCAAAAATCCCACCCTGGGAGCTCCTGCAGCTCTGGCAGCCTTGGCACCATTCCCTGGGCAGTGCCCACACCTTGGGGGAAAGAACCTTTCCCAACCTAAACCTCCCCATCACCAGATACTTCTGTCATGATCTGCTTAAGGTGTTTCTTCCTTTTCTCTCAATTTTCATTGTTTCATTGAAAGACTTGTTAGTCTCTGCCTTTCTCCTGGAAAATGCAAAAGGAGTAATCGAGGTCAAGCATCCCATTAAAATCCATTAATTTGGATTTGTGGATTACTCTCAGCAGCTGCATTGCTGTATTTTTGTGGTTCTGGCATCCTCACTGGGTGTGTTTCACTGGGGACCATCAGTGTGGTTGGCAGCAATGCTGAATAAAAGGGAAACCCCTCTGTTCCTCAAAGTCACCCTCCCATTATCTTCCTGCAGCTTTTCAAGAAGGTAATGAACTGGAATTCTGGTAAAGATTTCAGTCTTTTTTCTTCTTTTGAAGAAAATTTGTTGGAAAGATCCCTGGCAGCAGATGGGCTGAGGCAGGGATGTGAAACAGAAGCAGCAGCAGGTTATGGAAATACAGACAAACCCCATTGCAGCCTCTTCCTTTTTCCAGCATGGAAACAAGCACAGGCAGCTGGGAGAGCTCCTGGGAGAGGTGTCCTGGCCACTGTAGTGACCCTGAGAATCAAGACAAGATCTCAAGTGTCCCTTTTGATGTCCCCTTGCCAGCTTTGGGAATGCCCGTGGCTCAGTGATGTCACTCCTGTAACTCCTTGTGTTGGTTTTGCTCTGCTCTGTGGGTCTGGTTACACAACCATTGATGTTCCCAGGAATGTACTTTCTTTCCTGGCCTGAGATGAATTGATTTAATCCTCTCAGTTTGTGTCATTAGGGCATCTGCTGGGCTGAACATAATCCCAGGCAGCCCATGGAGCAATCCCCAGGCTTTCCTTTCCTGATGGGTGATGCTTTAGGCTCTGTGCTGGCTCTGAATGCATTTTCAGTTCCAGGGTGAATTTCTGGAAAAGCATCTGCTTGTCTCAGGACTGATTATTGTGGAGAGATGACAGCAAAAAGGAGGAAAATGTACACAGCTCTTAAATTTCTGTGCAGCTGAAAATATGGAGAAGAGGTTCTGAGAATACAGAAGTTTACCAGGAAAAGGGCTGTACTCAAAGTATGACTGAAAATAAAGGAACTAATATTATTTGTCATGTACTCCGGGTCTAATGGGGATTTTATTTAAAGGAAACAAAGGCTTAAATCTATGCATGTAATTACATATCCTGAGAAAAGCTAACCCTAAAAACCTACTAGCCAAGAGGATGGAAAAGCACAAAATTTTACCTTCAAACCTGCCTGTTTTGAGCTGCCCCTGTGTTCTCCCCCCAGCTTTGAGAGCATGCAGAGACTGTGTGACAAGTACAACCGAGCCATTGACAGCATCCACCAGTTGGTGAGTATTGAATTTGGCAAAAAGCTGCCACGGTTGTTGTGTGCCACCTTTGAATTCAGGTAGTGAACAACAGCAGAAGGCTTTGACTGATTAGTTCTGCATTGTTACTCAGTTCAACATCGGTTCAGTGGGGATAGCAAAGAAAAAAGGAGTGAACCAACCCTAACACTCACCCCAACTCTATTCAGTGTTGTGCTTTACACTGGCAATTGTTTTTTGCATCTCTTTAAATTCCCCTTTATCACCTGTGAAATTATCTGTTAATTAAGGTGTGACAAATTAGATGTTCCAGGAACAGCCTGGAATTTACAGTTTTGGGGGCTCGAGCTTGGTATTAAACTTATTTTCTTGATCACACCTGGGCAGTCAATGAGTTAGTATTGGAGGGATATTCCTACAGAAAGAAAGGGAATTAAACACCACTTTTTGTTCCCAAATTCTCCTCTTCCTTGTGCACTTCTGGCACTGTTATTTTGGCACTTGGAAACAACTGACGTCTTTAGGAGGAAGGAAAGGTTCATCTACATTTAACACAGGGATTTCTCATATAGATTGACTTTTGCACAGGGAAATCTGTGACTTATGGGTACTTAAATAATCCATATGAACTCTCCTGTGTGTTGTGGAAGTGATCCATGGCTTAGGAATTTCCTTGTCACAGTTCAGCTGCTCTGGCCTGTGGGATCACTGCCTGAAGTAGAATGTAATCTCTTTTCAGGCCAATTTAATGAGCTTTTTTGGTTCTCTTACCCCCCAAAAAGGTTGAACTGGAGGAAGCAAAACCTGAACAATGAATAATGTTACTATTCTGCTTAACTTGAAAGCATAGGTGGATTTTTTTTTTTCTGCTGTGCTTGTGGGAATTATTTGAAATATGCAATATTATTGCAGCAAGCCTTTTTTGCTGGCATTTTCTTAAATGTTTTGGGCCTTAAAAACTTGTCCTTATTTGGATTCAGGCACCTTCATGTCTGTGTTGGTTAATAGCTAAATATTAGCAGCGATTCAGCATTTGCAGTTGCTATCTGAACTGGCAAACTTGATGGGTTTAATTTTTTCCTTCCCATTTGAATTTCACAGGAAAGTTTAGGAGGGGTACTGGAATTGCCCTTTTTTGGTTTGTTTTTATCAAGGGGAGATGCAGACATTTTTAAAACTTAACAACTTGTCTGCTTAGTGTGAGTTTTTTTTTTTTCTGAAGAAGAAAGGAAGCTTGATTTCCATCTCTTTCCTGCCACTCCCTGTCTGAGTGCATCTGATCCCTCCCATGTGACAGCTCCTGGAGCAGAATTAACCTGTTCTTGTGTTGACAGTCAACATCAGCTCAGTGGGGATAGAAAAAAGGAGTGAACAAACCTTTACACCCACCCCGAAGTGTTGTGCTTTACACTGACAATTGTTTTTTCCATTTCTTTAAATTCCCCTTTATCACCTGTGAAATTACCTGTTAATTGAGGTGTGACAAAGTGCAGAGCAACTGCTGGTGTGCAATTTCTGCAGAATCACGGAAAGGTTTGGGTTGGGAGGGACCTCAGAGCCATCCAGTGCCACCCTTGCCATGGCAGGGACACCTCCCACTGTCCCAGGCTGCTCCCAGCCCTGTCCAGCCTGGCCTTGGGCACTGCCAGGGATCCAGGGGCAGCCCCAGCTGCTCTGGGAAATCCATCCCAGGGATGGATTCCACAATTCCTGATTCCCAATCTCCCACCCAGCCCTGCCCTGTGGCAGTGGGAGCCATTCCCTGTGTCCTGTCCCTGCAGGCCTTGTCCCCAGTCCCTCTGCAGCTCTCCTGGAGCCCCTTCAGGCCCCACAAGGGGCTCTGAGGTGTCCCTGGAGCCTTCTCCTGTCCAGGTGAGCAGGCCCAGCTCTCCCAGCACAGAAGGAAAGCAGATTATTTCAGTCCCCTTTTTCACCCTGTGATAAATTCGCTATCATTCTACTTAATTTGTCGTCGCTTGCAGATCTTTGTCTGAGTTTGGTAACTTGCTCCATGGGTCGTAATCAAACCCACAGATGTTTTGGGCTCTGTGTAGGGGTCTTGGCTGCTCAGGACAGCCAGAGGGATGTCCTGGGTTCTGCCAACCTGTGCTGAAGTGGTTGTGGCTGTGATGGACTCTGTGTGAGGCAGTGTAGGCCCAACCATCTCGAGTGGTCCTACCATCTCTGCCAACCTGTGCTGAAGTGTTTGGCTGTGATGTAAATGAGCCTTGCTTGGTCTTATCCTATGGAAGCTGTTCCAGCTGCAGAGCTCAGTCCCCAAGGGCACTGGGTGCCAGAAGCCAGCTCGCTCTCAGACCAAGGCCGCGGGTCAGCCCTAGCAAGCAGGGAATATTCAGCTCTCAGTGATCAGGCAGCTCTTGTGATTTCAGCTTTGCTTGCTAGGTAGCTTTTCCCTTGGCCTAAGGCTCCAGCAGAGGGTAGAGAGAGGAGAAGCAGAAGACGCTGGCTGTTCCACAAGTATGGCTTTATTGGAGGGTCCCTGAAGGGTCTCAGCTCTTCTTCTTCCGAGTCAGTAGGGGTACAGTGTGCTACTTTTATACCCTTGGCCTGGATCCAATCCTGACCAATGGCAAAGGTGTCAGAGTGACCATAAGTGACCAATGGTAGGGTTAACACAATATTGCCTTACATGGCTATAGGGATAAGGTACAAGGCAGATGTCCCTGGAGACAGGAAACTTCTTTGCCGCTGTGTCAGCATTCTGTTCTCCAAGGGGCCCTGGCTAAACCTGAGGGGTTTACTACAGTGATGGACGCTGTGTGAGGCAGTGTAGGCCCAACCATTCAGGTGGTCCTACCATCTCTGCCAATCTGTGCTGAAGTGTTTGGCTGTGATGGACGCTGTGTGAGGCAGTGTGGGCCCAACCATCTCTGCTCCACCTGTGTCCCTGCAGTGGAAGGGGACCACGCAGCCCATGAAGCTGAACACCCGTCCCTCCAACGGGCTCCTGAGGCACATCCTGCAGCAGGTCTACAACCACTCGGTCACCGACCCCGAGAAACTCAACAACTACGAGCCCTTCTCGCCCGAGGTCTACGGAGAAACCTCCTTCGACTTGGTGGCCCAAATGATCGATGAGATTAAAATGACAGAGGATGATTTGTTCGTTGACTTGGGCAGTGGTGAGTGAGCAATAATTCCTTTTTCTCTTTTGCTTTCTCTTTATGCTTTAAAAACCTCATATTTGGGAAGCCAAATATGGGCTTATCCTCTAACACAGCCCCCAGGGCTGAGGGTTGTGTTACAGGATAAGCATTGTGAAAAACGCCAATCACTTGTTTTTAAAATTTTAAATGTTAAATAGTAATAAAATGGTTGGAAGAATAGTAATATAATTAGAGTAATAATAATTTTGGACAATTTGGATTAGGACAATATGAGACAATAAAAATGAAGAGTTACAGATACATTCCAGATACCTTTTTTTGGGTAACATAAGCCTGAAAAAGGACCCACATTAACAGAGGATTAACCCTTAAAAACAATAACCTGTTGCATATTCATATACCTCATACATGATGCATAAATTCCATTCAAACACAGGACTCTGTCTGGTCATCTTCAACTTCTTCTTAACCCTAACTGGCATCTTCATGGCTGAGTGAGATGGGAACAAGTTCGTTTCTCCTGATAATGGAGCAATAAATTCTCTTTCTCTTAAAGATTCAGGTGTCCTGTGGCTGCTATCTCAGTGTGAGTCCTTTCTTTAGAAAAATTATCCTACATAGCATAGTCTGCACTCCAACCCTATGTTATAACCTAAAACCATATTTAACACACTACTCAAGAAAACCAATACACAACTTTCTAACATAACACATAGAATATTCATTTTAATATTTGTGAAAAGCCAATCATAAAATATGCATTTTTCACAAGCATCTTTTCCAGATAATCCCCAAAGATGCTCCTGCTTTTATGCCAGGATTAAATGGACCAGACAAACCTCTTTTCTGTGGCAGGGAAATTTCAGCCTGCAATGCAATAAACCCTTGTTACAAACCCCTGTGTTTGTGTTGGTATTGTTGGATACACTTGTGAAGAAGAGGAAATGTTAAAATGATGTTTGACCCATCAAGTTGCATTCCTAAGGGTTCATCTGTTTTCACTGGATTTGCTTTGTGCCTTTCATATCTGAAAATTGGATTTCTTGATCCTTCCTATGTGAAACACTTGGTGTGGAATCTGAAAATGAAGGATTTTTTTACCTCTGACTTGTCAGTGTGTCAAAAACGCTTTTATAGTTTACTTGAACAGTTGTGAAACCCACAAATCTAACCCATATCTGCAAGAGTCGAGTTTTAGAAGGAAATTGAAGTGTCTGGTTGGTGAGGAAACCAGGTATGACTCAAGCACATGTGCAACAGAGACACTGAGTAAGAAAATGTTCTTTTTCTTGGTAAATCTGGTTCAGAACAGGAAAGGAGCAATAAGAATTTCCCTTCTTCCTTGATGTGTTCTGAAGTTTTAACACATTTAAACACAAACAAGTATGTTTTTGTTTAAATGTGTTAAGTATGATACAGGACTTCTGGGGAAAAATAGATAAAAAAAAAATTATTTTGAATTTGAAAGTATATTTAAATATTAAAGAGTTATATATATAAATATTCATTATTTATGTAATACATAGTAAAACAATAGATTGTAGAATAATTTAATATTAAATAGTATACTGATAAAAAGTATAAGAATATAGTATACATATGATAAAATATAAAATATACTCATATATAATAAATATACATAGTATATTACATACAATATATTGTAATAATATAGTCTATTATATAATATTAGATATAAGATATATATCATATATTGATAATGTAGAAAAATAGACATCTTTATATAAATAAAATATAATAATAAAGAATATGTATTATGTATAGAATATTATATATCATATACAATATATAAAATGTAGTTTAATACAATATACATTATACATTATACATATATAGTATATAGTATATACTGTATACTATATAGTATATAGTATGTTATATAGTGTATAATATATAGTATATGGTATATTATACATTAAAATAAACAAATAATATGTATTATATATTGGCATATAATATAATATAGTATAATGTAGTATAATATTGTATAATATAAGCATACAATATATAGTAAATAAAAATAAACAATTAAGAATATAAATATATAAATTTTTAAATATATAGATAAATAAAATATATGGATATAAGTATGTAGATAAATAAATAAATAAACAAATAAATACACATACAGGCTCCTCAGTGATATTCTTACCTCTACTTCCCCTCTCAGTGGGACTGACTGAAAGTTCCTGTCAGGGACTGATGCTCAGATGAGACCTTCAGAAAGACATCAGAGCTAAGAAACTCTTTTCCATCTGGAGGGAAACAAAACCTGCACAGATTCTCACAATTGTTTGTCCAGGAAGGTTAAAGCAGATCATATCTGGGAGTGCTGCAGGCTGTCCCAGGCCCATGGCAGAGACTTCAATCTGCTGTCCCCAGAAATAAATCAGCTGTTCCTCACTCTGCTTTTGGGGCTGAGCAGCACCAGGGCAGTAGGAATGACTTTAAAAATGCCCAGTCCCCAATTCCCCTGCTGATTTTTGTGCTCTCTAAGCCTCTGTCTCCTGGAAATGTTTTTTTTTCTCAGCTCTGGGGTTTTTGTTCCTTCCCTGCAGGTGTGGGGCAGGTGGTGCTTCAGGTGGCTGCAGCCACAAACTGCAAACATCACTATGGAGTGGAGAAAGCTGATATTCCAGCCAAGTATGCTGAGGTGAGTGAGCTGGGGGTGCTGCTGGGCCAGGGGCTCTCTGCTGCAGGAAAAGCAGAATTTTCCTGCTGGTTTTGCTGCTCAGCTCAGCCTGTCCTGGAGCTGTGAGATATCAGCCATGCAAGGATGGGCTTGAGAAAAGAGGTGTGTCCAGTCTGGAGTGTTCAGAAGCATCTTCCTGGAGTGATTTCAGGCCTGAAAGCTCTTTTACAATAATGCCAGGGTCTGTGCAAAGGGGAGTGCAGTGTAAGCTTCATCCAAATACCTGCAGTCATTCCATGTCTGGAAGGGCTCTAATGCACTCCCAGAGGCCACAGCAGGCAGCAAATCCAGCAATAAATTCAGCAAACAATTAGTGTTCAGTATTTTAAAGGCCATGTCTCTGCTGTGGTGGGGATGCCCCTTTCTCAGTGATTAAACCACCAGAATTCCTCCTGAGCCTGTGCTGGTGTCGGCTTAGGAGGCACCTTAGTGAGGGAAACCACAAAATGGCCTGAAGCTGCAGGAGGGGAGATTGAGATTAGAGTTGAGTAAGGAATTCCTGGCTGTGAGGGTGGCACAGGGTGCCCATAGCAGCTGTGGCTGCCCCTGATCCCTGGCAGTGCCCAAGGCCAGGCTGGGCAGGGCTGGGAGCACCCTGGGACAGTGGGAGGTGTCCCATGGCAGGTGGAATTAAATCATAATTAAGGTCCCTTGCAATCCAAACCATTCCATGATTGTTTGATAATGATTAGTCAGGCCACTTTAGTATATTTTAATATTTATGTTAAAGGTTCTTTAGTGAGGTCTCTTTACATTTCTAATCCTGTGCCAATGGGACACACACAGATGATGAGTTCAAGGCAAACCTGGGAGGCCACAAGCAAACAGGGAAGGTCAGTCATGGCTTACCACAAGAAGTTTGCTTCCTTCATAGCCTGAACAGAAACTGATCCCTCTGAATTGTCAAAGCACAGATTCAGCCTGAACAGCTGGAAAATTATCCCTCATGGAGGGAGGGAATAAATAAAACTCCTTGATCCTTCTTTTCAGTGATGTGGGCAAAAATGCATAAACACAGTGGTGAGGATGATCAGTCAAGGACCTACAAATCCACTTTATTTCCCCTGCCAGGACTGAGTGGAAGATTTTACCTGGAGAGCTTTGCAGTCCCTCTGTGTGAACATCCTGGTTTTGCTTTGGGGCATTTACAAGACCAGGAATCCTCTCTGTGTTTACCATGAAACTTAGAGATCAGCTTTATAAGGAAAAGTGAAATTCTCACTTTTACTAATGCCCCTTCCTGTCACTGTGCAAACACAGGGCTTTGGTGCAAACAGCAAACAAAAGAATGACCCACAAATGAAAAATCAGGGGTAATCTCTGCTGGGGTAACTTCAGATTTCCATGAGATTACTGGGTGAACAAAATATTCTGTATTATTTCAATCCTGTCAGATTTAACAACCAAGGAGCTGCTGCAGTGTCAGAGTGTGTGGAGCTGCCTTGTGCCTCTGTTAGAGCCCATTTTCCCTCCAAATATTTGCAGAAGAAGTTGGGTTGAGTTTCCAGTTGAATTGGCTGTGGCACCACATCTGTGGCTCTCATCATAATAGATGGACAATAAAATTTGAAAAGCTTCACTTAGAGAGGAAGAATGTTACAGATTTATTTTAGTGAAGTTGCCTTAATAAATTAAAATGGAAGTTCCTACATGGAAATACTGAGGATTTTTGAGTTTTCCTGTCTAGGAAATAAATGAAATATGCCTGTGCACACACAGAGTTTTGTTGAGCTCGTCAGCCATCAGCTTGAGTTCTCAGAGGGATCAGAATTTCTGCTGGGCTTCTCATACAGAACCACAGAGTAGCTGGTGTTGGAAGGGACCTCTGGCAGGGCCACCTGGAGCAGGTGACACAGGAATGTGGCCAGGTGGCTTTGGGATGTCTCCAGGGAGGGAGACTCACCTCCAAATATTGGCTAAATCCTAAAAATTTAGCCGGGCCAGGCTGCTGGCAGGGTGCTGTGGGGATGTGTGAGGCACTGAGCTCATATCCCTGGATATGGGGATTTTGTTCCTTCTCCCTTCTTTGGACAATAAAAACCAGCAGAGCCCTCCCTGCTCTCAGCCCTGGAGTGTTTGGGTGCAGTTTGAAGCACTCCCAGTGTCTGTGGGAAGCAGATTTGCTGCAGGATTCTCCCTCTTTGCTGCTGGGATGCTTTTCCTGCTGCTTTCTGCCTCCTGAGTGACCCCAGCAGACGTGGCCTTGTCCTGGCTGTCCCTTTGCTCCCTGGGCTCAGGCTGGGCTCACCCCCCTCCTCCTGGTGGGATTATGCACCACAATTTAATGCTGGGCTATTTTTAGTGCTGGGCTTTTCTTAGAACGTGGAATTTCATGGAAAAGGGAGGGGGTGAAAATGCCAGCTTTGCTTTGGCCCTAAAAAAGTGAGAGTTTGGTTTTTTAAGGACACTGAACAGCAGGAGCTCTGTGTCTGCCTGTCCTTGGAGTGTTCATGGCAAAAAAGCCTCCAAGCAGACAGAATTCCTGGGGTCAATGAGTGCTTCAGGGCTGTGTCTCCATTGCTGTGATGGAACTGGAAATGTGAGATGTCCTCATGGCTGATTTTGATTTTCTTCCTTCTTGCAGACGATGGACAGAGAGTTCAGAAAATGGATGAAGTGGTATGGGAAGAAACATGCAGAATACACAGTGAGTGACCCTCAGCTCCTGACTGGGATCCACAGCCCTGTGCAGAGTTTGTGAAGTCCCCTCCAGCCCTGAGGCACAGCTGCTCCCTGGTTCTTGTATTGATCCTGGGGATGGTGTTTCCAATTTATCTCCTCAGACCCTCTATTTGTGTTCCCTGATGTGGGGTGTGGTGTTATTTGGAGCACTTCCAGGTCTTTCCAGAAACTTTTGGAAGATTTATTCTTCTAAAATGTTGTTCTGACTGGGGCTGCCATGAGTTTTCTGTTTGTGTTAAATCCCCTTTCCCTCCCTCTCTCCATGGATTGGGGTTTTTGCCAGGTGTGGCAGCTCCTCCTTGGGGTTCTGAACTCTCCTGCTGGAAATTAAAGCTGAAGCTTTGGTTCTGCAGGCAGGGGAAGGTGTGGCCACCCGGGCCCAGTTCTGGAGGGGATGGGTGGGTGGAGATTGGAGCAGGGAGCTCCAGGAACAGGTACCAGGCTGGATGGTTCTCAGGTGGTTCTGGTTTGGAATTGGATGCTCTGAAGGTGGAGCTGGAGCAGGAAGAGTAATTGGGCCATTATGGGGGACCTTCCTGCCTGGGACAAGGGTTGTGTTGGAATTTGATGTTTCTTTATGTTTGAGGATGTTTTGCCCCGTGCAAATCCATGCACTGTCCTGTCCATTCTTCTCCTTTTCTCTTTTTTTCACTTTGTAATTGTCATTAAGAAAATCTGTTCTCTGATTGATCACTTTCCAGTCAGGAGATGGATGTACAATAGGAACCCACTGGGAGTTTTGAAATCACATCTATTTCTGCTTCTACCACATCCCTGTGGTCAGGGAAGAGCCTGAGTGGATCAGGGATGTTCCCAAATATCCCAGGGAAGCCAGGTCACTGCTCAGAGGCTGCATCTGGCCATGTGTCCTGCATCCAGCTGTGAGCAAGGATTGGGGAACTGCCTTTTCCTTCCTCCCTTTTCCTTCCTCCCTTTTCCTCCCTCCCTCCCTTTTCCTCCCTCCCTTCTCCTCCCTCCCTTTTCCTTCCTCCCTTTTCCTTCCTCTCTTCGCCTTCTTCCCTTTCTTCCTGCCTTCTCCTTTCCTTCTCCTTTCCTTCTCCTTTCCTTCTCCTTTCCTTCTCCTTTCCTTCTCCTTCCCTTCCCTTCCCCTTCCCCTTCCCTTCCCCTTCCCTTCTCCTTCTCCTTCTCCTTCTCCTTCTCCTTCTCCTTCTCCTTCTCCTTCTCCTTCTCCTTCTCCTTCTCCTTCTCCTTCTCCTTCTCCTTCTCCTTCTCCTTCTCCTTCTCCTTCTCCTTCTCCTTCCCCTTCCCTTCCCCTTCCCCTTCCCTTCCCTTCCCCTTCCCTTCCCCTTCCCCTTCCTTCCCTTCCCTTCCCTTCCCTTCCCTTCCCTTCCCTTCCCTTCCCTTCCCTTCCCTTCCCTTCCCTTCCCTTCCCTTCCCTTCCCTTCCCTTCCCTTCCCTTCCCTTCCCTTCCCTTCCCTTCCCTTCCCTTCCCTTCCCTTCCCTTCCCTTCCCTTCCCTTCCCTTCCCTTCCCTTCCCTTCCCTTCCCTTCCCTTCCCTTCCCTTCCCTTCCCTTCCCTTCCCTTCCCTTCCCTTCCCTTCCCTTCCCTTCCCTTCCCTTCCCTTCCCTTCCCTTCCCTTCCCCTTCCCCTTCCCCTTCCCCTTCCCCTTCCCCTTCCCCTTCCCCTTCCCCTTCCCCTTCCCCTTCCCCTTCCCCTTCCCCTTCCCCTTCCCCTTCCCCTTCCCCTTCCCCTTCCCCTTCCCCTTCCCCTTCCCCTTCCCCTTTCCCTTTCCCTTCCCCTTCCCCTTCCCCTTCCCCTTTCCCCTTCCCTTCTCCTTCCCTTCCCTTCTCCCTCCCTTCTCCCTCTCTTTCTTCCTCCATTCTCCCCTCCTTGCCCTGTCCCTGGGCTGGTGTGATCCATGTGGATCCCAGCACTGTGGGATCAATTGGAGCTGTCCTGTTTTTATTTCCCAATTTTCTGTCTCCTGAGACCCTCGGTGCCCTCATCTTGCAGCTCCAACTCTCCTTTGGGAAGCAGGCAGGGAAGGAGATGCTCCCACCTGCCCCTGGCACTCCCTCCTGCAGTTCCTGCTCTGGTCAGAGGGATTCCCTTGCAGGGGTGCTGGGCCTGCTCTGCAGCAGGATTGATAATTCCTTCCTGCTGTGGGAGCACTGCGAGTGCTTTCCTTTTCCTGAAGTGGCCATATGGCATTTTTCCATTGTGTCACCCAGCTGGCATGACTTGAAAGGAATTGTTCCTGAGGATGCTCTGCTTCTGGGCTGGGTAATTTAAGGAATAGGAGAGGAACTTGGACTAAAATATTGGAAGCATATTGCTTGCCTTAGGCAGCATTTCCATATTGAGCACTCCAAGTGACAGAGTCTGCTGCTATATTGAAACAAAGCTATTTATTTTTGCCAGGTTCTTTGGCTTTTATAACTCTGTTTTCTGCAGTGTTTAG
This sequence comes from Zonotrichia albicollis, assembly GCF_047830755.1. Taxonomy (NCBI): domain Eukaryota; kingdom Metazoa; phylum Chordata; class Aves; order Passeriformes; family Passerellidae; genus Zonotrichia; species Zonotrichia albicollis. The sequence goes on from NC_133847.1 coordinate 2,670,546, forward strand.
AGTAAAATTTCCCTGAATATGCAATCTCAGGTTTTTTTGGGAAGAGTTAAACACTTGCAGCAGTTCTTGTCTGAAGGAAGGTTGGTTTCCTGTCACCTTGAAGTAATGCTTGAACACAGATTTTGGGCTTTTACAGGAGGCACACAGGGCAGGTTTTATTTAGGTTTTATTCATCAAACAGACTTTTGCCAGGCAGTTTATTTCCTTTAGGAACTCCTTAGCAGCATCTACTATAGGTGAGTGTTAAACACAGAGCAAACTCGCTCATGATGCAGCTGGAGGACACAGGAAGGTGTGGAATTGAAAACCTGGCATCTTTGTCTTTCTGGAAAACAGCTTTGTTCCTGCAAAATGCTTTGTGAGGTCCCAAAATTCCAAATGTTGGAGACAAAATAAGCACAAATTGAAATAATCTGTCATCAGCAGAGCTCAACTCGTGAGTTCCACTCCAGTGTTAGAGGCAGTCATATGGAAAAATCAGTGTTTGGGGAAGAGTCAGGTGCTGAGGAGGGGAGGGCTTGGTGGGAGTTCAGTGGGAAGAATTTCAGATCCCACCTGCAGCTCTGGCTGAACTTTGTGGATGCTGTTTCTCTCTTGCTGTAAATGAAAAACTGGTGCCTAAGGCAGCATTAAATCTGGAGATGCCCTGCAGGGTCATGCTGGGTTTTTTAGCCACAATCCCAGCACAGTTAAAGATTTCAAATTCAAATGGATTTAGGGTTCTCCCTGAAAAGTGATCTGCTGAAATGTTGACATTTTGCAGAGTGTTCCACACTTGTTGAGGTTTGTGCATCTCAACAGTTCTTTCTTCCTTGGGAAATCATGATCTCTGTAGCTTTTCAGCATCTCCAGCCTTCCCACCTGGTAGAATCTTTCTGAGAAATATTTTCTGTCCTTTTTGCCTGTTGCAGCAGTCCAAGGGACTCAGAACCTCATGATGTTTTTGCAACTTGCCCCAAATCCTCCCAAGAGGATTTTTTCAGCTTGCCATTGAAAGAAATTTGCTAGGAATGTAAACAAAGAAAACCCCAGGACCCCCAAAACTCTGCAAACAATGTAGTTGTGTTTGAGATGCCTTGGAGAGAAGGGCAGTCACTGTCCCCTCACCAAATTGTTCTGCAGCCTTGAAATTCAGCTTCTGACCTTCCCTTGTTAGTGCTGAACATGAATGCTGGAGAGCAAGGCCCAGTGCCTTTATTTAAAATAAACCCCAATTGTCCAGGTGTGTTTGTCCACAAATTATATATAGAAATATATATATTTTGTCCACAATTGTAAAAAAAAAAATTAACCTCTTAGTGTTTGCACACAAAATTGCAGCTTCATTTATTCTGTAGCCATTTGGTGATAAAAGCACATTGAAATTCCCCAGGTGCAGGTGGCAAAGTGTCCTGGGGGTGTTGGATGCCCAAGGCTGCAGAGCCACAGCTGGAGGGAGGAGGATCCATGTGGGGCATGAGAGGAGAGGGAGGGATTTGCTCCTCATGCATTGCCTTGGGAGGCTCCTGATCTCCAGCTGTTGTTGGTCACTGAGTCTCATAATCCTCTTAAATGAATATTTCCATGCCCTGCCCTTTGGGAATGTGCAATTCCTGCTCATTTAGGGAAAATCAGATTCTTCTGCTCTTCTCTCCTGCATTCCAAAGGGAGAATCCTCCTCCTCTAGAGCTTTTCATCATCATCATCATCATCATCATCATCATCATCATCATCATCATCATCATCATCATCATCATCTACTTCACCTTTTTGCACTAGAATGTCCCACTTCCACCACAAGTCCTTTTGTTCCAACTCTTTTATCTTCTCCTTTCTCTTCCTATGGAGCTCAGAAGTTTCCAAGATTAACTTTACCCCAATCTTTCCGAGTAAACTTCTCTGAAGGAACAGGAGACTTTGGGAAGGTCATTAGGCCTGGTTAATTAGTGAGTCTTTCTTGGGGAATTCCTGCATGTGTGCAGCCATCCAATTAAAACCCTGTATGGCAATTAAGAGGCAGATGGGTTTTCATGGTTTCTGACTGTAAATATCCTCCTGTGGCCTCAGAATCAGAGCCATCCCAGGTATCTGGGGCAGGAGGCTGAGATTGCTGAGTAGCACAACGTTCTTCTCTTCCTGGGTTCCCCTTGGAAAAAGTTTTGGGTATTTTTTGGTTTTTGTTAAGTTCTCAATGCCTGTGGCCTGTTGTTCCCTTTTTCTGAGAGATGGAAACACAGAGCAGGCTTGCTGAAGGACACAGGAAGGTGTGGAATGGAAAGCTTGGCATCTTTGTCTTCCTTAAAACTTTGTCCCTGCAAAATGCTTTGTGAGATCCCAAAATTCCAAAGGTTTTTGTTGAGTTCTCAGTGCCTGTGCTTCCCTTTTCCTGAGAGAAGAAAACACAGAGCAGGCTTGTCCATAATGTAAGACCTCCATAATGTACCTGGAGGACACAGGAAGATGTGGAAGTCCCAGCATCCTTGTCTTTCTGGAAACTTTATCCATACAAAATGCTGTGTGAGACCCCAAAATTCCAAAGGTTTTTGTTGAGTTCTCTGTGCCTGTGACCTGTTGTTCCCTTTTCCTGAGAGAAGAAAACACAGAGCAGACTTGTCCATGATGTACCTGAAGGACACAGGAAGATGTGGAATGGAAATCTCAGCATCTTTGTCTTCCTTAAAACTTTATCCCTACAAAATGCTTTGTGAGATCCCAAAATTCCAAAGGTTTTTGTTGTGTTCTCAGTGCCTGTTGTTCCCTTTTTGTGAGAGAAGAAAACACAGAGCAGACTTGTCCATGATGTACCTGAAGGACACAGGAAGATGTGGGATGGAAAGTCTGGTGTCTTTGTCTATCTGAAAACTTTGTCCCTGCAAAATGCTGTGTGAAATTGCAAAATTCTAAAGGTTTTTGTTGAGTTCTCAGTGCCTGTGCTTCCCTTTTCCTGAGAGAAGAAAACACAGAGCAGACTTGTCCATAATGTAAGACCTCCATAATGTACCTGGAGGACACAGGGAGATGTGGAAGTCCCAGCATCCTTGTCTTTCTGGAAACTTTATCCCTACAAAATGCTGTGTGAGATCCCAAAATTCCAAAGGTTTTTGTTGTGTTCTCAGTGCCTGTGCTTCCCTTTTCCTGAGAGAAGAAAACACAGAGCAGACTTGTTCATGCTGTACCTGAAGGACACAGGAAGATGTGGAATGGAAATCTCAGCATCTTTATCTTCCTTAAAACTTTATCCCTACAAAATGCTGTGTGAGGTCCCAAAATTCCAAAGGTTGGGGGCAAAATAAGCACAACTTGAAGGATGCCAGGCTGAGCTCAGAGCAGTTGGGAGTTGCTGCAGTCCCATGTTGGACTCTGCTGAGAACCAGGCTTCGTTTTGTGTTTATTTACTCGGGGTTGTTATAACAGAATTCCTGCCCTGCTCCAGAAAAGCTTCTTTAGGAGGATTATCAAACTCAGCATTCCCAGAGGTGGGATTTGGGCTGGATGGAGCCTCTGTGTGCTCCCAGCAAACCCCAGGAGTTTCTGGTGCCTGCAGGTGGTTCAGCCCTGAGGATCAGGGGTGAGTTTTGAGCATCAGTGCTCGGTTTGGGCTGCTTTTCTGCCTGCTTTATTTAATATTTCTCCTGTTCTGAGCACAAGCAGGGAGCTGTGTGGGAGTTCCAGTGCCCAGGAGCTGCTTTGGGATGGTGTCTGACATCACCTGCACGTGGAACCCTCCTGCTCTAGGAGCTGCTCTCAGGGCAGGATGAGCCAGCTGTTTGCTCCTGGTATTTTTGACCTCTCCATTTCAGCAGGAAATCTGCTGGTTTGGCATTTGAAAATCCCTCCGAACGTCCCCCGTGGCTTTGAAATGATGCCACATTTTGGAGGTTTGGATTCGTGCCTCTGGTTATTTTTGAAAAGAACAAGGACCTAAAAATAGCCATGTGTACTTTTCCAGGCAGAAATTCTGGGGGTTTGGGAGCCAAGTGTTTGCACTGAGACATCCTGAATTTGTGAATTTATGGCTCCAGCAGCACAGAGCCTCCCTGGCCAGCCCTGGGCTGAGAACCCAGCCCTCCTCCCCAGCACAGGGGCTGACCTGCCCAAACTCCTGCTCTGCTCCTTCTCACTTGGGAAATTATTATTTCTGTAGCTTTTCAGCATCTCCAGCCTTCCCAGCTGGTAGAATCTTGCTTGAAAAATATTTTCTGTCCTTTTTGCCTGTTGCAGCAGTCCAAGGGACTCAGAACCTCATGATGGTTTTATGGAAGAGGGGAGGGCTTGGTGGGAGTTCAGTGGGAAGAATTTCAGATCCCACCTGCAGCTCTGGCTGAACTTTGTGGAGGGTGTTTCTCTCTTGCTGTAAATGAAAAACTGGTGCCTAAGGCAGCATTAAATCTGGAGATGCCCTGCAGGGTCATGCTGGGTTTTTTAGGTTTTTTAGCCACAATCCCAGCACAGTTAAAGATTTCCAATTCAAATGGATTTAGGGTTCTCCCTGAAAAGTGATCTGCTGAAATGTTGACATTTTGCAGAGTGTTCCACACTTGTTGGGGTTTGTGAATCTCAACAGTTCCTTCTTCCTTGGGAAATCATGATCTCTGTATCTTTTCAGCATCTCCATCCTTCCTACCTGGTAGAATCTTGCTTGAAAAATATTTTCTGTCCTTTTTGCCCCTTTCAGCAGTCCAAGGCACTCAGAACCTCATGATGGTTTTATGGAGGAGGGGAGGGCTTGGTGGGAGTTCAGTGGGAAGAATTTCAGATCCCACCTGCAGCTCTGGCTGAATTTTGTGGATGGTGTTTCTCTCTTGCTGTAAATGAAAAACTGGTGCCTAAGGCAGCATTAAATCTGGAGATGCCCTGCAGGGTCATGCTGGGTTTTTTAGGTTTTTTAGCCACAATCCCAGCACAGTTAGAGATTTCCAATTCAAATGGATTTAGGGTTCTCCCTGAAAAGTGATCTTCTGAAAAGTTGACTTTTGCAGGATGTTCCATGCTTGTTGGGGACTGTGCATACCAACAGTTCTTTCTTCCTTGGGAAATCATGATCTCTGTAGCTTTTCAGCATCTCCAGCCTTCCCACCTGGTAGAATCTTGCTTGAAAAATATTTTCTGTCCTTTTTGCCTGTTGCAGCAGTCCAAGGGACTCAGAACCTCATGATGTTTTTGCAACCTGCCCCAAAGCCTCCCAAGAGGATTTTTTCAGCTTGCCATTGAAAGAAAGCTGCTAGGAATGTAAATAACCAAAACCCCAGGACCCCCAAAACTCTGCAAACAATGAAGTTGTGTTTGAGATGCCTTGGAGAGAAGGGCAGTCACTGTCCCCTCACCAAATTGTTCTGCAGCCTTGAAATTCAGCTTCTGTCCTTCCCTGTTGGATTGTTCTTGTTAATGCTGGAAGTTCTGAGCTTGGACATGAATTCTGGAGAGCAAGGCCCAGTTCATTTAAAATAAACCCCAATTATCCAGGTGTGTTTCCACTCTATTTTGTCCACAATTATATATTTAAAAAAAAACCTTTTTAGCCGTATTTCTATATAAAATTGAAGCTTCATTTGTTCTGTAGTCACTTGAACTCCTACCCTGTGTGTACCTCTGGCTGCCTCCCCCAGGCTGGGCCCTGCTGCTTTCCCTCCAGTTGCAGGAAGAGTTACAGGAATCAGATGCTGCTGAGTGTATTCCTGCAGTGGCTGCCTGAAAAAACCTGAATAAAAACCTGGTCTGGCTTCTAAATTTAGCAGCAATGCAGGCAGCAGCTCTGGAGGCGATTTCTGTGAGCTCATTATCCTGTTAGATAAAGCATCTCCTGCATTGTCTAATCAGATGAAAATATCTGTGTTACAGATGGTCCCTTCCATTCATTATTCACTAAGGAGATTAAGTTTCAGAGAGAGGAGGAACAGGGTGAGGGAGGGGACAGTGGAGGGAGAGATTGAGTGTGGCCCTGTGGATGTGTCCCCCTCTCCCAGCATGGACCAGTTCTGCTGCTCCAGCAAACTGGATTTTCTTTAATCAGCTGATTTTCCTTCCCAGTTCTTGTTTCACTCTCAATATTATTGCAAACCACCAAGCTGAGTGGGAATTTTTGGATTCTCTGTGTCAGTTGATGGGTAAAAAGCTCCTTTACTTCTTTTAGTGATCATTTATTGACAGTGGAGGAAGAGATTGAGTTGGCCCTGTGGATGTGTCCCCTTCTCCCAGCATGGACCAGTTCTGGTGCTCCAGCAAACTGGATTTTCTTTAATCAGCTGAATTTTCCTTCCCAGTTCTTGTTTCACTCTCAGAATTATTGCAAGCCACTGAGCTGAGTGGGATTTTGGGGGGAATTTTTTGGGATTCTGTGTGTCAGTTGATGGGTAAAAAGCTCCTTTCCTTTGACAGTGGAGGAAGAGATTGAGTGTGGCCCTGTGGCTGTCACTCTGTGGATGTGTCCCCTTCTCCCAGCATGGACCAGTTCTGCTGCTCCAGCAGAATGAATTTTCTTTAATCAGCTGATTTTCCTTCCCAGTCCTTGTTTCACTCTCAAAATCATTGCAAACCACTGAGCTGAGTGGGATTTTTTTGGATTCTGTGTGTCTGTTAATGGGTAAAAAGCTCCTTTACTTCTTTTAGTGATCATTTATTGACAGTGGAGGAAGAGATTCCCTGTGGATGTGTCACCTTCTCCCAGCATGGACCAGTTCTGGTGCTCCAGCAAACTGGATTTTCTTTAATCAGCTGATTTTCCTTCCCAGTCCTTGTTTCACTGTAAAAATTATTGCAAACCACCAATCTGAGTGGGATTTTTTTTGATTCTGTATGCCAGTTGATGGGTAAAAAGCTCCTTTACTTCTTTTGATGATCATTTATTGACAGTGGAGGAAGACATTAAGTGTGGTCCTGTGGCTGTCACTCTGTGGATGTGTCCCCTTCTCCCAGCATAGACCAGTTCTGCTGCTCCAGCAAACTGGATTTTCTTTAATCAGCTGAATTTTCCTTCCCAGTTCTTGTTTCACTCTCAATATTATTGCAAACCACCAAGCTGAGTGGGAATTTTTGGATTCTCTGTGTCAGTTAATGGGTAAAGAGCTCCTTTCCTTTTTTTAGTGCTCATTTATTGATCAGTGCCCCAGCACAGTGGGTAAGGAGCTAAATATAAAATAACCCCCTGGTTCCAGGGTCAGGCAGCTCAGTCCCTGCCCCAGGAATCACTGCCTTGCTGCCAGAGGGATAAAATAACCCATTTTCTCCCAGCCACAGTTGCTCATTTGATTATTTCTGTACTCCAGTGTTTTTCCTGGAGAAGTTTTTCCCTTGGCTCTTGGCTAAGCATGAGCTGGGGAAGCAGTGCCACACAAAAATAGATGTGTTTTAGCTGGGCTGTGCTTCATTTGAATTGTTAAATGGCTCTGGCTTGCAAAGTGCTCATCCTCCATGGGTGATATCAGGTTAAAACCTGGAGATTTTGGTCAGAAGTGCTTTTCTAACCACACAGACAGGGCAAACACACAGTGAAACTGGACCCAAGTGAGCCCTAACAGCCACATAGGTTGGATTTCAAGACCTTTATGATGAAGTTTAGCATTTCAGAATAGTTTCATGTTACTCTGCTTCTCTGTTCTCTTGCAGACTGTGATGATTGTGGTTCCTGCTTTTCCCAATGTTTTCCTTTCCCTGTTAGTGTAGGAAAACCCTGTGGAGACTTTAGAAACTGGTGGTGTGGAGGATGCCATAGAGGAGCTGACTTGCAAAAATTGTTAGAAAATAAACACAATTGCCTCTCATGTGGGTTTTCTTTGAGTTTCTCTTGGTCACCCAACCGTGGAGCTGTTCAGTATAAGAATAGATCAGGCTGAGACAAAATTATCTCCTAAAATCAATCTAGAGGTGGTGTCCACATATAGGCATCCAGAAATATCTTTCCTTATATGAGAAAAAAGTCTTCTTAGAACTTTTTTATTGTGAAATCTCTGGTTTAGATTTTGACAGTGCCCAACAAGATGTCCTTGGGTTGGATCTTTGGGTTCAGCTTCCATCTCATCCTTTGGTTTTATTACAGCAGAAATGTCCAAGGTGCTTCCCCTCCCACAGGTGGGAGATCACAGGAATTTATTCTGCTTTAACTCTGACTCCAGCCCAGCTGGTGGAACAGGTATTTCTGAATAACTTCAGCTACTCTTACCTGCTCTCTTCAGTTTCTGGCACTTCAGGCTCTTGACAAAGTTCTTGATCTCTTGCCTGAGATGTGCACTTTTCTCAGCCCTCCTGTGTAGCTGCAGGACATTTTGGTGCTTTTCCCCTTCATTTCTCCTGGAAGCAGCCCCATTCCTGTTGGCACCGTTGGCTTTGTCCCTCACAGTGGCTCAGGCAGGTTTGTCACCCCCTGTGTCCCTGTGTGGCACCAGGAGCTCCCTTTGGATGCTCCCAGCCCTGAGGGATGGAAGTTGTTCCAGAGTCTGCAACTTTGGAGTTGTCACTGATGAGAATTAGATGTGAAATCCTCCCTCCTTCCCAGACAGAGGAATCAGTGCAGGCAAAGGATCCTCAGCAGCTGCTTTGATGTTCCTGAGGTTCTGGCACAAACCTCATCTTCAAAGGGTGTCAGCAGCATTAATTAGAGACTTGCACCTTATTTTTTCTCTTTTCCTCTTATCTTCCTCCCCCAGCCCTCCTCACACAGCAGAGGTTTGGCCCATGGGCTCCTCTCTCATTTCCAGAACACAACTGAGGAGATTTCAGCTCTGTGCTCACCTGGGGTTGATGTGGTGTCACCAGAAAGGTGCTCCACAACCACTGAAGACATAACTGTACACTTATTTTCAAACAAGGCCTTTATGTTACTTCACTTCCAACTTGAAGGTGTTAGCAGTGCTCAGGATTTATATTTAGCAGCACAAAAACCAGATTGTTGTTTATGCAGTGCAGCAAGAGCCTGAATTGGGAGCCAGAGCTCCCAGCAGGAGCTGTTCCCAATCATGCTCAGCTCCCTGTGCTGAGGGGGGGTCCCCAGCCCTGGGGCCCTTCAGGAGCCATTTTCTGGGCAGTTTTGCAATGAGTGCCAGAGCTTTTGGCTCCTCCACAGAGCAGAACCCTTCCCATGCAGGAGAGGAGCTGAGGGTGGGAGCAGGGAGGGAGAAACCTCAGGGTCAGCTTTTCCTGCTCCACCTCTGCCTTTCCAGAAGGTTCCACTTGTCCCTGGTTGCTGTGGGCTCAGCTGGTGCAGCCTGTTTGTCCCTCTCTGGAGGGAGCCCTGTTAACCCCTCTGTGCTTCTGTTCTTTGTCTGCTTTCAGCTGGAAAGAGGTGACTTCCTCTCAGAAGAATGGAGGGAGAGGATTGCAAACACAAGGTACAGTACAGCACTTGAATGCTGCTTTCTGAGCTGGATATTTGGGAGTTTGTATAATGGAAATTGGGAGGCTGGCCAGCTTTTTATATAGAATTTCCATAGCAAATACCCAAAGTCTATCTGCCAACTCTTACAGTGGCCTCTTTAGATCCTGTTTTCTGACTAGAAGAATGGCTTGGAGTGCATGTCCCATGATATTCCATACAAGGGTGTATCCAAGATAAATTCTGCTTATAAGAGGAGCACAAACCTCCATTTGTTTTGCATATCCCTATAGTTCATGTCAGGGATTCTGGCAAAACTCCTTCTCTTGGCTATTGGGGCACCCAGGCTCACTTTCCCTCTTTTAAAAAGCAAAAGACCCAAGTGAGTTTATTTCAACTTAAATTGTAACTTCATTTCAACTAATTGTCTTGAAGATTTATTTATGTGGAGAACTAAATGCAGAGGGTTGGGAGCAGAAAGGGAGTAAATTTGTTAAAAGCAATAAAAGTCGTCTGTATTTTTAAAGCTTTGCATTCTTTCAGCCTTATGGCTAGAAAAAAAACTCTTTATTTTTTATATGACCTTCTGGGCCACCGTGTTATGTGGGGGAATGGAAGGCAGTTGTCAAAGAGAGCTCTGAAACCTTTGAGAGTTGTGGCAATTTCTGGATTTCTCCCAAAGCTCTGGTTGTGAGAGCCTGAGGAGGCGTCTGCCAGGCTGGTGACTCCTGCAGGATTCTGCCCCTCACTTTCTTCTGGAGGTGCCTTTTAATTTGTGGACAGACTTGTCCCAGCCTTGCAGCACACTTGGGTTTGGCTTGGTTGCTTGTTATTCCAAGTGCACAATCCTCTGCTGCCCGGGCAACTTTCCTCGGAATTAATTGAAATTTTTTTTAGAGAAATGTTTGGCTGCAGGAGCTCTGGCTGCACCCAGAAGTGCTGGGAGATGTTTGGTTTGTGTGGCATGGCACTCACTGTGTGTGTCAGTGCTGCTCCACCTCGCTCTGGGGCAGCATCTGGGAATTCTGGAATGGTTTGGGTTGGAAGGGAGCTTAAATTCCATCCAGTGCCACCTCTGACAGCTTCCTGCCCCTCAGGCCCTGCTCAGTCTGGCCTTGGACACTTGCAGGGATGGGGCTGCCACCAGGCCATGGTTCCTGTGTGTCCCAGGGCATCCCTGTGCTGTGGCTTGGCAAAGCCTCCTGGAAGGAGAGCTGAGCCCAGGGGGATTGGGGGTTCCTGTGCCCTGCACGCACTCACAGCATCCTGTGCCAGAGTGAGCACTGTGAAAACACATCTGCAGCCTCTGGCTTTCCCCTTCCTCTCCTGGATGTTTTCTAGTCCCATTAATGTGTTTGGCTCCTTTGCAAGGCCTTTTTTTCTTTTGGCACATGGGAAGGAGGAGGAAGAAACCCCTGCTCGCTTTACTTGCCAGGCAGGGTTTCCCAAATTTCCAAGAGCAAGGCGTAGCAAGAAGAACTTTTTTTTTTCCCCTTGGTGCATAAACATTTTTTTCATTCGTGGTTTTTAATAGCTTTGAGTGCTGCTCTTAAACTCCCTGTGTCCTTGTTGAACACATTTCATGTGTGGAGGCACTGGGAAGGGAATTTTCCTGCAAAGAAATCGGTTCTTCATGTGGGAACAATAGGCCAGGATGGATTTTACACTTCAGAGAATTCTGGAGTATCCTGAGCTGGAAGGGACCCTCAGGAATCAAATCCAGCCCTGTCCCTGCACAGCCACCCCAAACCCCACCCTGAGCAGCCCTGAGGGCTCTGTCAGTGAGGGGCTGGGAACACAAACCCTGTGAGGAACAGCTGAGGGAGCTGGGGGTGCTCAGCCTGGAGAAAAGGAGACTCAGGGGTGCCCCCATCGCTCTCTGCAGCTCCTGAAAGGGGCCTGTGCTCAGCTGGGCTGGGCTCTGTCTGCAGCAGCACTGACACAACCAGAGCACACAGCCTCAAGCTGCACCAAGGGAAATACAGGCTGGATATCAGGAAAAAAATATAGGTTGGATATTAGGAAGTTGGTGAGATCCTATCCTATAGGTAGGACATTAGGAAAAACCTAATTAGGATATTAGGAAAAAATTTAGGTTGGTTGTCAGGAAAAGGTTTTTTACAGAAAGGTTGATAAGTTCTGCAATGGTTGCCTGGGGAGGTGGTGCAGTCCCCATCCCTGGGTGTGTTTAACAAAGCCTGGATGTGGCACTGGGTGCCAGGGTTCAGTTGAGGGGTTGGGGCTGGGTTGGACTCGATGATCTTGGAGGTCTCTTCCAACCCAGTGATTCTGGAATTGTGTGATTGTGTGAATTCTGTAATTCTGTGTCCAAACACTCCTGCAGCTCTGGCAGCCTTGGCACCATTCCCTGGGCAGCCTGGGCAGTGCCCAGCAGCCTCGGGGGGCAGAACCTTGCCCTGAGCTCAGTGCCAAGCCCTGGCATGTTCATTCAGCAGGGAGCTCAAACACTTCCAAGAGGTGTTGAGGACTCTTGTTGCAGCCTGGGCACCAAATGGGCACCAGGGACAATTAATGCAGGCTGATTAGACCTTTAAACCAAAGGAGTGTCTATTTTTTAATCTGTGGTATGTTCTGGTTCTTTCCCAAGCCCTTTTATCATTTGTGGGACTCTGCCTCTGTGCAGATTTCTGTTTCCATATGATTGCTTTTTCCAGGAACAACCCCTCCCCTCATTGAATTTCTTAACCCAGAAGGAAAGATGTAACTCCTCTGTTGTGGGTAGGGCTGAAGTGCTGGGTTTAGGACAGGGAAAATGTGCTCAGAGGTCACTGTTTTCTGGCATTATGGGGAATTTGGAGCTGGAAGAGAAACAGATTGTCCAGAGCAGCTGTGGCTGCCCCACACCCCTGGAAATGTCCAAAGCCAGGTTGGACAGGGCTTGGAGCACAGTGGGAGGTGTCCCTGCCATGGCAGGGGTGGCACTGGATGGGCTTTAAGGTCCCTTCCAACCAAATAATTTTATGATTCTAAAATACATTTTGATATTTTGCTCTAAGATTTTAATCCCCACTATGAAGAGCTGAGTGTTGTTCTCTATATTTTGGGTTACAGGAGCTGTAGAGTTTGGGACAAGCAGGTTTGTCCATGGCAGGAGTGGCTGGGAAGGCTCCAGGTGGCTGTGCTGTGGCTGGGGGTCCTTGTGGGGTCCTCCTGGCTCTGATCTTTGACTGGATCCTTGTTTTGCAGTGTTATTTTTGTGAATAACTTTGCCTTCGGGCCCGAGGTGGATCACCAGCTGAAGGAGCGCTTTGCCAACATGAAGGAAGGTAAATCCAACTGGAGATGTTGGAAACCCTGTTTCCTCCTTGTTTTCTGACTCCTGTGGGAGCTGGGGTGGGAGGGAGGCTCAGATCCAGCTGGCAAAGCCAGGCCTTGGGATTTGTTCTGTGCCTTGGGGCCACAGCACAGTGGGATTTGTTCTCCTCCCCTTGGTGTCTGCCCACTCCTGCCTGGCTCCTTGGAGCATCCCCTCTGCTGGGAAACTGCAGCAGGGTTGGGGTGGGAGGAGCTGCTGGTCCATCCTTCCCTCTTTTGGGAGCCCACAAAACACCCAACAGCCAAGGCCAAATTCCTGGATCCCTGGCAGTGCCCGAGGCCAGGCTGGGCAGGGCTGGGAGCACCTGGGACAGTGGGAGGTGTCCCTGCCATGGCAGGGCTGGCACTGGGTGAGCTTTAAACTCCTTCCAAGCCAAGC